>NC_064850.1:138061230-138166230 GCF_024139225.1 Suncus etruscus | reverse complement strand
GTTTTTTGTTGTTGAAATGATCCATCATCATACACCTTTGACTGTGAATGTTCCTAAAAGGATGCTTCACCTGAGTTGAGGTGCTTGCACACATGCTCACACATTTATTTGTGCTCTTGCATAGGCTGGTCATCAGGATACTTTACTTAGAAAATCCTAAAAACTCTACCAAGAAGCTTCTAGAAACAATAGGTTTGTATAGTAAAGTGGCAGACTACAAAGTTAATACACAAAAATCCATGGCTTTTCTATATATAAATAATGAAAAAGAAGAAAGAGACATTAAGAAAACAGTCCCAGGAGCCAGAGGGATAGCACAGCATTAGGACATTTGCCGTGTGCATGGCCAACCCAGGATGGACCTGGGTTCAATTCCTGGCATCCAAATGGTCCCTGAAGGCTTCCAGGAGCGATTTCTGAGCGCAGAGCCAGTAATCCCTGAGCACTGCCGGGTGTGGCTTAAAAACAAATAAAGAAAACAATCCCATTCATAGTTGAGCCTCAGAAAATCAGATGCTGAATTGTTAACATATTACGTTAACAAATTGTGTTAACATATATTAACATATATTAACATATATTAACATATTTTCATATACAACTAGATATGTATCTACACTTGGGATATATTCATGAAAATATCCCATTTTCTTTCTTGTCCTTCCAGGTACTTCATTTAAAAGGAATATAAATTGTAATTTTAATACTGTGGGTTAAAACATGAATCTGTGGCTGAGTTATGTAGTTATGAGTTATAACCAGCATCAAAGCTGGTTATGAGTTATGAGTGAGTGGTAGCTAGAACAGAGACTGATGTAGACAAGTAGAATTGGGGTCAAGCTGCAATGTCATTTTCTTGGTACAGATGATGTTAAGAAATGATGGACTCACTGCATCACAAACTATTTTCTTTCAGATGTGCCTTAGAGTCTTCCAATCCAGCTGCTTCTGCCTGTGAGAGTGAAGTGTGTTCCTCAGTATGCTTGACTTACGTGTCCGAGCGGGAGAGTTCGTGTTCTGCTATGGCCTCGTACCTGGGCTTTGAGGACCAGAAGGTGGACAATGCTTTGGTATTTTCTAGCAAGACTTGCAGTTCTCAAAGATTATTGCTTTGGACTTAGACTGATATATGGGCCTGAATAATTTCTGTTTCTTTTCACATAGAGAGGGGAGAGGAGGAAAGGGAAAAAGAGGGGAGGAGAGAGAGAGACAGAGAGAGAGAGAAAAGGCAAAGGGTTATAAACATTTGGTTGTCTACTGTACAGAAGCTCTTGGTGTGGTGGGTGATAGGTGCAAATACACTGTAATGAAGTGCACAGGACTAGACTAATGCTAGGGGGATTCAGAAAGAGATAATTCAAAATTGCCTTGGGAGATCATTTGAAAATTGTTTTGAATGATGATGGGTCAGCAAAAACTTAGGAGAGGATGAATGGAAGCCATAATTTTAGGATAACTTGAAAACCAATGGGGAAAGAACTGGAACTTTAAAATATACATCTCATCTGAGGGACTGCAAGACTCATATACATAGGAATGGGAAGAGCAGCTTAAAAGTTAAGAATCCTAGCTATAACACTTGGTAGTTTGAAGCCTGGAAGCAGGACACTGATATGATCTGTGTTGGGTATTCTTTTTTTGGAGGGGTGGAGTGAGAGGTTGGGCTATTATAGATGGTGCTCAGGGCTTACTCCTGGGTTTGTGCTTAAGAATTACTTTCAGCAGTTTTCAGGAAACCTTTTATGGGGTGTGGAGCATCAAAGCCAGTCAGCCACGTGCAAGGCAAGCGACCTGCCTACTATACTCTCTGTCCTTGAGCACAGAGCCACGAATTACAGCTTTGAACTGCTGTGTGGCCCTAAATGCTCCTCCCTCAAAGAAATCATTAACAAAAGTTTTCTTTTTTTTTTTTTTTTTTTTTTGGTTTTTGGGCCACACCCTGTGACGCTCAGGGGTTACTCCTGGCTATGCGCTCAGAAGTTGCTCCTGGCTTCTTGGGGGACCATATGGGACGCCAGGGGATCGAACTGCGGTCCGTCCTAGGCTAGCGCAGGCAAGGCAGGCACCTTACCTCCAGCGCCATCGCCCGGCCCCAACAAAAGTTTTCTAATATCTAATTCTGTTTCACAGCTAAAAAAACTGCTTTCCTTTGTGTAAACCAACTTCATATATATGTGTGTGTGTGTGTTAGTACCGTGTAAATCTCTTTATTCTGTTCTTTAAGATGATTATCAGTTAGTTAGTGCTTGAATTTGTAATGGTCAGTTTAACTGTGTTACTTAAATTTTTTTTTTCTTGGTCAGACTCAGAATAATGCTACCAGTGAGTTGAGCACCACAATTATTGAAGCCAGTTCAATTCCATTAGAGGAACGGGTTGTAGAAAAGTTCAGAGATGAAGTCTCATGTCAAAGTGGAGGAAAAGGAGCCTCGGCACTCCCTCTCCAGAACAACTCAGATTTGGACAAAGTGGCTGCAACTTCTCTGAGGAGCAGACCTGAGGCTCGAACCTCTGCCTTGCGATTGAGGGAAGGTCACGCCTTAAAAAGTGGAACACTCTCAGAGATGGTTGCAGTGGGTGTGATCTCTGACCCCGGAAAAGTGCTGCAGGTCAGCCAGGCAATCCCTAGTGGCACCAACCAGGGCCACCTGATGAAGTCAGCAACAGTATTTCCTACTCCATCATTGGTGAAAGAAGATCAGAAAATAGTTTGTGAAGACCTAGCAGCTGCTGACAGTTCCCTGAGTGGCCAGATTCTTCATGCAACAGCCCGTCGGAGCTCCTGTAGCCCTCTGCTCAGCACTGTGGCGCAAGACGCTGTGACTTTGAGGCAGGGTGTGCACCCTAAGGTCCCTGAGCTCTTGGCTCAGCAATCCGTCCCTGTGCTTCCTTTTGCCCAGCAATATTTGAGCACAGTTCCTTCTTCTGGAAATGCCGCTCAACCCCGGAGCCATGCTGGCAGCAGTACTGTCTGTGGATTACTGGGAAGCCATCCCTACCCTCCTGTTGCAGGGGAGCAGATGCACAGCTCTGTGGCCCTGGGGATTTATCTTGGACAAAATATTGGCTCTGGACTGACAGGGTCCTCTTCTCTTTATGACCTGTATTCTAACACCTTAGATCAGAATCTTCTAAATACAGCAAACCGTTTGCCTGTGCAATCTGTTGGTGCAAATTATGAGGTTGAACGCTGGGATTCAGAAGTGATGTCAGAATTTGGTAAGACATACTTTTTTTTTTTTAAATGCCTGCTTTTAAGAGTCCCCTTTCCCCCTCCACTTTTTTTTTTTAATTTGAGGTTTTTGCAAATGAGTTGTAAAACTAATTTAAAGAATACTGGTTGCCTTGAGTTTTTTTGTACATTTTTGCCTCTATCCTGAATTGAGATATAGGTCATCATATATTTCTCTGAAGTGACCTTCAGGAAAATAGGAAAACTTGCTTTTACTTGCTCTGCACTTGGAAGTGTTAACTCTTTCAACCAGGGAAAGACCAGCATAGAGTAGTAATATTTCTGCAGAAGTCTGTTCCCTTTCAACCTTTAAATCTCTAGGTTTGGTTTTGAGGTGATAAGAAATGTCCCATTTCCTATCCTACTCCTGTCTGAGATTTCTTTTGCTCCTTCTAACATGCAGACAACTCCTAGTGCTCTCTTTTTTCTTGAAGAAATTATGTCTTGTCTAAGATTAGCTCAAATGTTGGATCCTTATATTACAAGTACTAAGTGCTGAGGGCCTATTTCTGATTTTTAGTGATTTAAACTAGGATCACAGATGTTGCATCTACATGCAGAGAAGTACCAGAACTAATTTACTTCATAAAAAAAATTTTTTTTTTGGTTCTTGTGCCATACCCAGTGACGCTCAGGGGTTATTCCTGGCTATGTGCTCAGAAATCGCTCCTGCCTTGGGGGACCATATGGGACGCTGGGGGATTGGACACTTTTTGCTAATTTTTTGTTGTTGTTGTTGTTTTTTGTTTTTGTTTTTTTTTTTGGTTTTTGGGCCACACCCGGTAACGCTCAGGGGTTACTCCTGGCTATGTGCTCAGAAGTTGCTCCTGGCTCGGGGGACCATGTGGGACACCGGGGGATCGAACCGCGGTTCGTCCAAGGCTAGCGCAGGCAAGGCAGGCACCTTACCTTTAGCGCCACCGCCCGGCCCCTATTTTTTGCTAATTTTTATATAATATAAATATGTAGAAGTAATTATTTTGAAACTAGAAAGACAGTACTAGGAAAGAAAATTGCACACTGTTTCTTTTTTGGTTTGTTTTTTGGTTTTGGGCTACACCTAGTGGTGCTCTGGGGGTTACTCCAGGCAATGTTTGAGGGACCATATGGGACGCCAGAGATCAAATCCAGGTTGGCTGCATGCAAACACCTTCCTGTTGTACTATCACTCTGACCCCAACTTGTTGCTTTTTAACTTAAATGTCAAGGCTGCCCCTATATAAATCAAGACAGAGTAAGTCTTATCATAGCAAGCTGAAGTATTCCTCTACTATAATTTATCACTGGTAGAACAATCGTATGGTCACATGGTCTTGCAGTAAGAGCCTTCCAAAAATCAGTATTTACTTAGCAGTTTAGGAAAATGAATCATGTTCTATTTGATATAAAGCAACTAATAGAACTTAAGCTAACATCATAAAAATATTACACAATGCAGTAATTTAAGAGTAAGGGAAAAAGATAATCTAAAGATAGAATTAAAATTACCACCATTCATAAATAATTCTAGGGCCAATAGTGATAGTCAGAGGGGTAGCACACTTGCCTTGCACATGGCTGACCCAGATCCAATTTCCCAACACCTCATCAGAGTGATCCCTGAGCACTACCATGTGAGCCCCAACCCTCCCAAATAATAACAATTCTGTACTCAGACAAATAATTACAGAATAAACTAGTAGAGGGGCCTGAGCGGTGATGCAAGGGGTAAGTCATCATCTGCCTTGCCTGCGCTAGTCTAGGACAGACCGAGGTTCTATCCCCTGGCAACCCATATGGTCCCCAAATCCAGAAGCGATTTCTGAGCGCATAGCCAGGAGTAACCCCTGAGCATCACTGGGTGTGGCCCAAAAACAAATAAATAAATAAATTAGTATGAAAACTGATTGGATAAGATATGGGAGCCAAAGATCAACATAGTAATTACTTTTTTTTTTCTTTTTTTTTTTTTGTTTTTGGGCCACACCTGTTTGACGCTCAGGGGTTACTCCTGGCTATGTGCTCAGAAATCGCCCCTGGCTCGGGGGGACCATATGGGATGCCGGGGGATCGAACCGCGGTCCTTGGCTAGCGCTTATAAGGCAGACACCTTACCTCTAGCGCCACCTTCCCGGCCCCAGTAATTACTTTTTAACAACTGTTCTAATATTGAAATGTACTGTCCTATTTAAAATCTTTTATTTATTTTTTTTTACCCTAGCCCCTCTGCTATTTAAAATCTTATGCATGCTCTTCATATATTTTCTAGCATCATATTTATGTTTGTTTAAATACAAATGTACCCCCTATCTAGACAGATGTTCAAAAATTTCCTCTTAGCTTTTTGTGCTTTTAATTGGGTATCTGATAAAACACTTATTTTGATTGTGTTTTATGTTTATCCAGGAAAAGTTAGAGTGCCCGAGGAATTGAAATTTCCTAATGCTTGCTGTGTTGGCATTGCTTCACAAACTTTACTCAGTTTACTAAACCCCACTGACCACTGGCTGCAAGTCAGCATTGGAGTTCTCAGTGTTAGTATTAATAATGAAAAGGTAAGTTATTTTTCTCTTCTCTTTTCCTCTAACTTAACTTTTAATTTCTTTTTTTCCCTTTTTTTTTTTTTTGGCTTTTTGGGCCACACCCTGCAGTCCTCGGTTTACTTCTTGCTCTGCACTCAGAAATTACTCCTGGCAGGCTCAGGGAACCATACAGGATGCCGAGATCAAACCATGATCATCCATGTGCAAGGCGACTTTCCTATCTACTGTGCTATCTCTCCATCCCCCTTCTTTGCCAGGCCTCTTTATACCTTGAGTATAATAAATAAATAGCACCATTTTTCTTGGTCTCCCTATTGTTGTACTTTGATGTGAGAGATGAATCCTCAGTGTTTCTTTTATTTATTTATTTTTGAATTCTTTTTTTTTTATTTAGACACCTTGATTACATACATGATTGTTTTTGGGTTTCAGTCATATAAAGAACACCACACATCACCAGTGCAACATTCCCATCACCAATGTCCCAAATCTCTCTCCTCCCCACCCGACCCCCGCCTGTACACTAGAAAGGCTTTCTATTTCCCTCATACATTCTCATTATTGGGATAGTTCAAAATGTAGTTATTTCTCTAACTAAACTCATCCCTGTTTGTGGTGAGCTTCATGAGGTGAGCTGTAACTTCCAACCCTTCTCTCTTTTGTGTCTGAAAATTATTATTGCAAGAATGTCTTTCATTTTTCTTAAAACCCATAGATGAATGAGACCATTCTGCATTTTTCTTTCTCTCTGACTTATTTCACTCAGCATAATCGATTCCATGTACATCCATGTATAGGAAAATTTCATGACTTCATTTCTCCTGACAGCTGCATAATATTCCATTGTGTATATGTACCACAGTTTCTTTAGCCATTTGTCTGTTGAAGGGCATCTTGGTTGTTTCCAGGGTCTTGCTATGGTAAATAGTGCTGCAATGAATATAGGTGTGAGGAAGGGATTTTTGTATTGTATTTTTGTGTTCCTAGGGTATATTCCTAGGAGTGGTATAGCTGGATCGTATGGGAGGTCGATTTCCAGTTTTTGGAGAAATCTCCATATCGCTTTCCATAAAGGTTGAACTAGACGGCATTCCCACCAGCAGTGGATAAGAGTTCCTTTCTCTCCATATCCCTGCTAACACTGTTTTTTCTCATTCTTTATGATGTGTGCCAATCTCTGTGGTGTGAGGTGGTACCTCATAGTTGTTTTGATTTGCGTCTCCCTGATGATTAGTGATGTGGAACATTCTTTTATGTGTCTTTTGGCCATTTGTATTTTTCCTTTGTCAAAGTGTCTGTCCATTTCTTCTCCCCATTTTTTGATGGGATTAGATGTTTTTTTCTTATAAAGTTCTGTCAGTGCCTTGTATATTTTGGAGATTAGCCCCTATCTGATGGGTATTGGGTGAATAGTTTCTCCCACTCAGTGGGTGGCTCTTGTATCCTGGGCGCTATTTCCTTTGAGGTGCAGAAGCTTCTCAGCTTAATATATTCCCATCTGTTAATCTCTGCTTTCAGTTGCTTGGAGAGTGCAGTTTCCTCCTTGAATATGCCTGTAGTCTCAAAGTCCTAGAGTGTTTTGCCTACGTGTTGTTCTATGTATCTTATGGTTTTGGGATATCGAGGTCTTTAATCCACTTGGATTTTACCTTCTTACATGATGTTAACTGGGGGTCTAAGTTTAATTTTTTGCAAGTGGCTAGCCAGTTGTGCCAACACCACTTGTTGAAGAGGCTTTCTTTGCTCCATTTAGGATTTCTTGCTCCTTTATCAAAAATTAGGTGATTGTTTGTCTGGGGAACATTCTCTGAGTATTCAAGTCTATTCCACTGATCTGAGGGCCTGTCTTTATTCCAGTGCCATGCTGTTTTGATAACTATTACTTTGTAGTAAAGTTTAAAGTTGGGGAAAGTAATTCCTCCCATATTCTTTTTCCCAATGATTGTTTTAGCTATTCTAGGGTGTTTATTATTGCAAATGAATTTCAAAAGTGCCTGATCCACTTCTTTGAAGAATATCATGGGTATCTTTAGAGGGATCGCATTAAATCTGTACAATGCTTTGGGGAGTATTGCCATTTTGATGATATTAATCCTGCCAATCCATGAGCAGGATATGTGTTTCCATTTCTGCGTATCCTCTCTTATTTCTTGGAGCAGAGCTTTATAGTTTTCTTTGTATAGGTCCTTCACATTTTTAGTCAAGTTGATTCCAAGATATTTGAGTTTGTGTGGCACTTTTGTGAATGGGGTTGTTTTCTTAATGTCCATTTCTTCCTTATTACTATTGGTGTATAGAAAGGCCATTGATTTTTGTGTGTTAATTTTGTAGCCTGCCACCTTGCTATGTGAGTCTATTGTTTCTAGAAGCTTTTTGGTAGAGTCTTTATTGTTTCTAGAAGTTTTTTGGTAGAGTCTTTAGGGTTTTCTAAGTAGAGTATCATGTCATCTTCAAACAGGGAGAGCTTGACTTCTTCCTTTCCTATCTGGATTACCTTGATATCTTTTTCTTACCTAATCACTATAACGAGTACTTCCAGTGCTATATTGAATAGGAGTGGTGAGAGAGGACAGCCTTGTCTTGTGCCAGAATTTAGAGAGAAGGCTCTTAGTTTTTCTCCATTGAGGATAATATTTGCCACTAGCTTGTGGTAGATGGCCTTAACTATATTGAGAAAGGTTCCTTCCATTCCCATCTTGCTGAGAGTTTTGATCAAGAATGGGTGTTGGACCTTATCAAATGCTTTCTCTGCATCTATTAATATGATCATGTGATTTTTATTTTTCTTGTTATTGATGTTGTGTATTATGTTGATAGATTTATGGATGTTAAACCATCCTTGCATTCCTGGGATGAAACCTACTTGATTGTAGTGGATGATCTTCTTAATGAGGCATTGGGTCCTATTTGCCAATATTTTGTTGAGGATTTTTCATCTGCATTCATCAGCGATATTGGTCTGTAATTTTCTTTTTTCGTAGCATCTCTGTCTGGTTTAGGTATCACGGTGATCTTGGCTTCATAAAAGCTATTTGGAAGTGTTCCCGTTTTTTCAATTTCATGAAAGAGTCTTCCCAAGATTGGTGGTAGTTCCTCTTGGAATGTGAAAGAATTCATTAGTGAATTCATCTGGGCCTAGGCTTTTGTTTTTGGGCAGATATTTGATTACCATTTTAATTTCATCAATAGTGATGGGTGCGTTTAGATATGCTACATCCTCTTCGTTCAACCGTGGAAGACTATAAGAGTCCAAGAATTTATCCATTTCTTCCAGGTTCTCATTTTTAGTGGCATAGAGTTTCTCAAAGTAGTTTCTGATTACTCTTTGAATCTCTGCTATATCAGTAGTGATCTCTCCTTTTTCATTCCTAATACAAGTTATCAAGTTTCTCCTTCTCTCTTTCTTTGTTAATTTTGCCAGTGGTCTATCAATCTTGTTTATTTTTTCGAAGAACCAACTTCTGCTTTCGTTGATCTTTCGGATTGTTATTTGGTTTTTCACTTCATTGATTTCTGCTTTCAGTTTTGTTATATTCTTCTGTCTCCCTATTTTTGGGTCTTTTTGTTGAGTACTTTATAATTCTATGAGCTGCGTCATTAAGCTATTCAGGTAGGCCCCTTCTTCCCTCCTGATGTGTGCTTGCAAAGCTATAAATTTTCCTCTCAGTACTGCTTTTGCTGTGTCCCATAAGTTCTGATAGTTTGTGTCTCTATTATCATTTGTTTCCAGGAAAGTTTTGATTTCCTCTCGGACCCACTGGTTATTCAATATGAGGCTGTTTAACTTCTAGGTGTTAAAGTTTTTCTTCTGTGTCCCTTTGGAATTCACATATAATTTCAGAGCCTTGTGGTCCGCAAAGGTAGCCTGCAACATTTCTATCTTCTTGATATTATGGAGGTGTGTTTTATGTGCCAGCATGTAGTCTATCCTGGAGAATGTCCCATGTACATTGGAGAAAAATGTGTATCCAGGTTTCTGGGGATGGAATGTCCTGTATATATTTACTAGGCCTCTTTCTTCCATTTCTCTTCTCAGGTCTACTATATTCTTGTTGGGTTTCAGTCTGTTTGACCTATCCAGTGTTGACAAAGCCGTGTTGAGGTCCCCCACAATTATTGTGTTGTTATTGATATTATTTTTCAGATTTGTCAACAATTGTATTAAATATTTTGCCGTCCCCTCATTCGGTGCATATATGTGTAGGAGAGTGATTTTTTCCTGCTGTACATATCCCTTGATTAATACAAAATGTCCATCTTTGTCCCTTACAACTTTCCTGAGTATAAAGTTTGCATCATCTGGTATTAGTATGGCCACTCCAGCTTGTTTATGGGTGTTGTTTGCTTGGATAATTTTCCTCCAGCCTTTTATTTTGAGTCTATGTTTGTTCTGACTTTTCAGGTATGTTTTTTGTAGGCAGCAGAAGGTTGGATTGAGTTTTTTGATCCATTTAGCCAGTCTCTGCCTCTTAACTGGTGCATTTAGTCCATTGACATTGAGAGAAAGAATTGTCCTGGGATTTAATGCCATCTTTATATCGAAATTTGGTGTGTCTTTTGGTCAGTCTTGTCTTAAATTAGGTCTTTCAGTTTTTCTCTTAAGCCTGGTTTTGAGTCTGTAAAATTTCTGAGCTGTTTGTCTGCGAAACCATGTATTTTTCCGTCAAACCGGAAAGTGAGTTTTGCTGGGTACAATATTCTTGGCGAAGCATTTATTTCATTGAGTTTTGTCACTATGTCCCACCACTGCTGTCTAGCCTTGAGTGTTTCTGGTGACAGGTCTGCTGTAAATCTCACTTTTTGACTAGTAGACTTGATAATGATTTAATAAGTCTGACTTAAGTTGGTTGCACCCTGCATTGGGCAGGCTCTAGGAATATTTTCAGGGTTGGTTAGGTTGCCTTTGTTATGGCCCTTTTCAAGAAAAGTGACAATGCAAATAACTATTTGTCTTAAAATAGCCTGGGGACACAAAATTAACACATCTCTAGAAGCCTTCATCATGTGATTAATGGTGGTTTATAGATATTGAATTATTAGACAGGTATTTTCAGAGGTAATTAATGGCATTTCTAGTGATTGAGAAAGAATCTAACTAGTTGGTTCTGTTTCTTATTTTTCCATGTGAAGCCATTTCTTAACCCTATCACTCTTTTTTTTTAAGGTGGATCTTTCCACATATCCTTGTTTAGTTTTCAAGAATAAAGCCATCATACGACCTCATGCCACTGAAGAAATAAAAATACTTTTTATACCATCTAAAGCTGGAATTTTCCGATGTATATTTAGTGTTGCCTCTTGGCGGTTTTCAGCAGATCCTGACACAATAATGCAAGCAGAAGCCTTGGCAAGCAGAGTCGTTCTCTCAGCTATTGCAGAGACCCCTGTAATTGAGGTAACTATTTAACTGGTTTTTGTTGTACTTCACAATTTTAATGAATCCTGTTTACCTTTGGAAAGAAGTGAATTTATAGATAATTGTGTCACAAAATTACTATCAAGATATACCCAGGCCTGCAAGTCTTTATATTCCAAAATTTAAAATTATTTCTGTTGTCTTATATAGGTATACTTGCTAAGATATATATGTATATGTACATATATATCTATAAACATATATCTATATCTATATCTATCTATATCTATATATCTATATAAAGCAGTGTGTGACATTAGACTGTTTCCACTAAATAAGTTCTTGGCATACAGTAGAGGCTCAATCAATAGTTGCAGAACTAATGATTTAAATAGAAAGTAGAAATTACAAAATTTATATACTTTTAAATATAATGTTACATATTATATTTTTGTACCAAAGTCAATAGATATTATAGCCAGCTATTAGCTGGACATTGTTAAAGGTTTGTGTGTTATTTAGCCAAAAATACTTTGGATCTCTTTAGTGAGAAATTGTACTGCTTTATATTTTAATGAACAATATGACCAATAGGCATATGACCAATAGGTGTATGAAAAAATGTTCACTATCATTGACTGAGGAATTGCAAATCAAAATGACAGTGAGATACCACACACCTATGTAAGTGGAATGTATCAGGAAACTGGATTAGTGGCGATTTGGTGAAAAAGGATTTCACGGCTTAATGGGAATGTTGTCCGTTCAATCTCTAAGGAAAAAGTATGGAGATTTCTCTTATGAGTATAAACAAAGCTTTCATCTGACCAGTGATTTTGTTTCTTGGGATTTATCACAAAAACATTTTTTTAAAACAACATATACACACTTATATCATTGCTTATGTATATATATATATATATATATAATAAAAAATATATATAGAAATAACCTAATGTCCTATATATAGAAATAACCTAATGTCTAAGGAGAGACCAATGGAGAAAGAAGCTGTAGAGGGCAGGGTTGGTTGGTGAACTTGGCCTTCAAGTTTTCATCAGTTACCACAGAAGTCAGTTCTATTTATTAGTCTGCTTTTGATTTCCCTTTATATTTTGCTAAGTTACAAGCTCAATTAAATATTTCTAGCATTTCTCTATGTGCTAATTAATTTGAGGCATCTATTAGATTGGTCTCTGTGTTTAAATAACTCTACTGTGATGAATTATTTTAAACTTGATATGTCTATTATGATTTTTTTTTTTTTTTTTTTGCTTGAGCCACACTTGGTAGCACTCAGGGGTTACTCCTGCTCTTAACTCAGAAATTACTTCTGGCAGGCTGGGGGACCATATGGGATGCCAGGGATTGAACCCAGGTTGATAGCATGCGAGACAAATGCCCTACCTGCTGTGCTATCAGTCTGGCCTTTGTTTTGATTATTTTAAACTTTTGATATGTCTGTTTTGAATGTTTAAAATAATTCTTATTTTCAGAAATGCACACTTTTAAAATAGTGAGATAAATTTTAAAAGGAGTTGAGACGTTTATTATTGAGAAGTTTATTAATACAAAAATAGTATTTTTGTACTCATCAAGGTAACATATTTTCTGAAATTTTATATCTAATTTTCCTTTCAAAAGTAACAGCAACTAAGATACTGCTTTTTTATTTTGATATTTGGTTGCAAACACCATCTCAGAAAAAGAATTTGACATTTACTCTTAAACATTTACAAAAGTAAAAACGTAAATTGAACACTTACTTTTGTAGAAAATGGCAGTTGTGAAATAGCTTGGGAAAACATTAACACCTTTTAATGCTGGCTGTTTATTTGTAGTTGGAGGGCCTGGTAGTGGGCTGAATATAAGTTGTGTGATTAACAGGCCCTTTTAAAAGCCTTTCAATAACAAAACCTTTGTTTTGTTTTGCTTTTTTCATAACTAGGTAGAAACAGAAAAGAAAGATGGTCTGGATTTTGGTGACATAATTTATAGTGCCTGGAAAGCTCTTCCATTAAAACTGATAAATAAGACACATGCCTCTGTGCCGATTAGACTTATTATTAATGCAGTAAGTATGAACATAAGTAAGAAACCCTTTATAAAACACATGAGTTTGGGATTACAGACACTTAAATTTCTTGGTTAATTTTTTTGTTAAGAAATTATTAGCGGGCCCGGAGAGATAGCACAGCGGTGTTTGCCTTGCAAGCAGCCGATCCAGGACCAAAGGTGGTTGGTTTGAATCCCGGTGTTCCATATGGTCCCCCGTGCCTGCCAGGAGCTATTTCTGAGCAGACAGCCAGGAGTAACCCCTGAGCACCGCCGGGTGTGGCCCAAAAACCAAAAACCAAAAAGAAAAAAAAAAAATTATTAGCAAATTAGGAGCCAGAGCGATAGCACACTGGCTAAGGTGTTTGCCTTGCATGTAGCCGACCTGGGGTCAGTCCCTGGCATCCATTATGGTCCCTTACACCCAGCAAGAGTGATTCCTGAGCAAAGCCAGGTGTAGCCCCCCAAAAAAGAAAATATTAGCAAATTTAACATTGCAACAATATTCTACTACAAGCATTTCAGAAACTGATAATTCGCTTTGTTTTTTACCATGCCTGGTGGTACTTAGGGCTTACTCCTGACTGCTTAGGGTTCACTTCTGAGCAGTGCTTGGGAGACCATATGAAATGCTTGGGATTGAACCCTGGTTGGGAGCATGGAAGGCAAATACCTTAACACTGTGCTGTCTCTCCAGCCTCTGATAGTTATCTTTCTGAACAGAATGCCTTAGCCTGGCGCTGCTTCACATTGTCCAAGGATCCCATCCTTGCTTCTCTGAAAGATGCTCCTTATGCGGATGTCCTTGCCCAGCTGGCAACCCCTTCAGTGATCAATCTCATGATGCCTGCTAGCTCTGAGGGGCAGGTGAGCAGAACTGATGGCCAACTGATTGAGAATTAAAAGTTCCAAATTACTTTTATGTATATCTTAATCTTAATACATTAACTTTAAAAACTTTTTATTACAGGATCCAGAATTTCTGACAGTATGGGTTCTTTTTCACAGTCCAAAGAAACAGATCAATTCTTCAGGTATCTTATTTACACTTGGGTAGAATTGTGTTGTTCTATAGCTAAATAAACTACAAAATCGACACTTTCTCCTCTTCAGTAAATTAAAATACTTGAGAGTACTTTTCAGATATTGGCATTACTTTTAGGTTAAATGTAGGTATGAGTAATCCAAACAAGTTCTCTAAACACTAGGGAATCTTTTCTTGATTTGTTCAGACCTATGAGGTGATTTTTTTCCTTGTTCTCCCTTTATCCTCTTCCACTCATTTCTGTGTTTCTTTAACTTCTGTAAAAAAAAATTAACCTGTGGGCTATAAAGTATAGGAAGTAAGGTGCTTTCCTTATGTATTGCCAACCCCAGTTTGAATACCCAACACTCCATTAGGTCCCCAAGCATTGCCAGAGTATGACTACTGAGTACAGAGCAGTAATAGCCCTGGAGTACTGTGGTGTGTCCTCCAAGCCCACATAAAATCAATACATTTGAGAAATCATCTTGTGTTCAATCAGGGCATTTATAATGAAATAATTAGTCATGTCTGAACTAACATAATGCATTTTTTTTTAGAAGTTCTAGACTCAGCAGAAGAGTTCTTGGCAAGTGTTGATATAGAAGTTGATAGCCCAAACCCAACACCAGTTATTAAAAGTGTTAGACTTCGAGCAAGAACAGGAATAGCTAGGATACATGCTCCGAAAGACTTACAGGTACCCTCAACTCTTGTCTTTGTCATTATTTTATATTCGAGTTGATTTTATTTTAATTATGACAATGTTCTAAAGACATGCTTTTCTCTATCCTCCAGACTATGCATTTGTTTGCCGTTGTGGCTTCCTCAACAAAGCAGCACCTACCTTTGAAAAATGCTGGGAACATTGATGTTTACTTAGATATCAAGGTAAGAATGTGTCAGATTGTTGTGACATAGCCTTTCCTCAGTGTCTTCTTGCTTTCTGAAAGTTGCTGTGCTACCTACCTTGTGAGAGAGTTGTAGGGAGCTTATGAAACAGCCTTTGTAAATGTTTTCAGAACAGAATGTTACATTAGATAAAATGGTGAGGAATGTAACTTCAGCAGCTAATAAGAAAGAACAAAGTTCTACTTTAGTTTCTGAAGGATATGTTGATATGCTGTGGCTGGGTAGACATGGATGAGACTAAGCCACTAGTGTACACTTTATTCTGATGGTAAATGAGAAGGTACCAATGGGCTGCAGTGAAGATGAGATGAGAAATAAAGTCAATATGGAAGAGGCATGAGGAACTGTACCCTTTCAAGAGAGCACTGTGCTACATTTATATACAAGGAGGAGGGGGGAAAAACCCTGTCAGTAAATGTGAAAAGCACATAAGACAAGGGAATAAATGAGTTAAGACTATATTTCATAAGTTATTATGAAGTTAAAATTATATAAATATTTAGATCTCAGATCAAGAAAGTGATTTTTCAGTGGATCCAGAGAAGCTATTCCTGAAACCTGGAGAAGAATATGATGTTACAGTTTCATTTGCTCCTAAGGACTTCAAACCCTGTGAGGAAAGGTAAATTGTAATGGCAATTTTCACATATCTATCAAAAGGTACTTTTTAATCCATAACCTGATGCTCTTTAATCTATAACCTGAAGAGTAAAAACAACTTTGTTTGACCTCACTTAGTTTAGGCTGTAGCATTGTTTATGAGTAAATTCATGGCAAAACAGGTGTTTATTTCAGGTCCTTTTCTTTTTGTGCTTTAGGCCTGTGACAGATCACAAGTGAATCTCTTCACCATCTATTGTTCAGAGCACCTCTGTCATCACTAGTTGAGTTTGGTGATAAATCTAACTTAGAAGCACAGTCTCCTGAAACATGCCTTTGCTTTCTCATTCTGTATTGGTGGCTTTCCAGAGAAGTAGTGGTGGCTTATACAGATACCAGTCTTTGTTCCTCTGAAGCCCACCCTTCATTTCACTGAATCAATGCTTCATTGAGGGGCTTTTTTCCATGATCCTAAGATCCTCATTATTGTTTAATGGTCTTCCCATAGTCTGAAAACTCTTTCCACCGTGGAGTTGCCATTTTAACATGCTTTTTTCTTTGAACTAGAAGCTTTGAGCTGGGAATGATATCATAACCTCACCACCTCATTTTGTCTCTTGGACAAATCAAGCATAATAAGAAATAAATGCCTGAAAATTGTGTTATAGAATTTCAGTGCACATTATTTTCTCTGTTAGGGTCTTGAAGATATTTGTGCAGCCCTTTGGACCTCAGTATGAAGTAGCTTTAAAAGGTGAAGTGATGTCCTTGGGAACTAAGCCTGCGATACCAGAGTCTTGCGATTCAGATGTTCCATCCATTTTATCCAACAAGCAATTTCTGGCTTGGGGAGGTGTCCCTCTTGGTAGAACACAGTGAGTATAGACCTAACTACACAGCAGCAAGCCACTTACTGTTATTCTCCATTATGTTCATTATGAATACAGCCATGTTTTTAGAATTGAGACAGCTGTTCTATATCTATTTCATAATCTTCTGATCCTAACCTTAGAAGCTTTAATGATAATTTTCACTTTTTTTATTTTTTATTTTTGGTTTTTGGGCCACATCTGATTGACGCTCAGGGGTTACTCCTAGGTGTGCACACAGAGAATAGCCCCTGGCTTGGGGGACCATATAGGATGCTGAGGGATCGAACTGGGGTCAGTCATAGGTTAGCACTTGCAAGGTGTAGATGCCTTACTGCTAGCGCCACCGCTCTGACCCAATTTTCACTTCTTTTTAAAAAAGTAATAAAGGGGGCCTGGAGAGATAGCACAGCGGCGTTTGCCTTGCAAGCAACCGCTCCAGGACCAAAGGTGGTTGGTTTGAATCCCGGTGTCCCATATGGTCCCCCGTGCCTGCCAGGAGCTATTTCTGAACAGACAGCCAGGAGTAACCCCTTAGCATCGCCAGGTGTGACCCAAAAACCAAAAAAAAAAGTAATAAAGGGACAGAGTGATTATATGGCAGGTAGGGCACTTGTCTTGTAGGCAATTACAAAATTACAAAAAAATATTGTCCTCTGAGCACTACAGGAGTGATCCTTGAGCATAGTGCCAGGAGGAAGCCCTGAGCACAGCGAGATGTGTCCTCTCCAAATAAAATAAGTAAAAGAATTTATGAAATTAAAATTTTTTATGCCATGTTAGACTGAACAGGTCATTTAAGATAAACCAGTGCTATCCCTTTAATTAAAAAATTGTATTCATGAAGGTAATAATTAGGGGTATTATATTGTATATATACTTTCATGCTTTTTGTTGGGGGAGGGAAGTTCTTGGTCACACCCACAGTGTTGAGAGGTTACTCCTGGCTCTGAGCTCAGGAATCATTTCGGGTTAGCTCGGGAACCACATGGGATGCCAGGGATTAAACCAAGGTCTGCCACATGCAAGATAAGGACCCTGCCTGTTGTGTTATCCCTCTAGCCCTACTTTCATGCTTTTTAGATGTGGTAGTAGGTATTTCTTTTAGATTGACAGCAACCAAATGCTGCCCTTATGTAAAGGACCCTCCCCCCCCCAAGCTGTCCTTTTTTGTTTCTTGCCTTCATTTCCCTCTGGAGATTCTTGGACATGCTTCTGCTTCTTACCTAGCAGATGTATGCAGGAAATGTACCCATAAAGTCTCTCAGGACACTAGGAGGGGATCAGGACCACACATGGTGCCGAGGATCAAACTTGGGTTGACTGCATGCAAGGCATGCTGTACTATTGCTTTGGCCCAAGTCTTAAGTGTATTATTTTTGAAATGTAGCATTCTCCATGACTGGAGAAGATCATGTCCAAACTCCTTGGAAGGCACATGCAATCAGTCTCTTTGGATATAGTAATGGATTGATTGGCTTTGCTTTTACATTTGTAGTAATATTTATTTCTTGTGAAATATGTCATTTTTTTTCTAGGCTTCAGAAAATGACTTTAAGAAATAATTCTGCCTCTACAACCCAGAACTTACGTTTTGTGATTAGAGGACAAGATCAAGATTGCTTCCAGGTTTGTAGGTT
The DNA here is from genome assembly GCF_024139225.1 of Suncus etruscus. Classification (NCBI taxonomy): domain Eukaryota; kingdom Metazoa; phylum Chordata; class Mammalia; order Eulipotyphla; family Soricidae; genus Suncus; species Suncus etruscus. Next base: position 138,148,020 of record NC_064850.1, on the reverse strand, counting down.
TTTCTTTTGGGTTCTATCTGCATCCAGAATACCTATATTTGCAAGCATTTTATGTTAATCATTTTTACAAAAAGTCGGGGGTGGGGAGGAAGGAGGGTGCCCGCACTCAATCTGATGATGATGCCATCATGATGTCAGCCCCAATATTGGCAACCTGGAGTTTTGGTAATTTAAGCGTCTCTGCAGAGATCACTGGTAAAGTGGTGAACCAGGATCATTGGTAAAGCTGCAGTTGTGGATTTTGAGCGCAGCTTCAGTAGCTTCAGCAGGGTGGGACTTGGCCCCTACATTAAAGAGTTTGTGTTGATGGTATATTTATATTTATGGTTTATGGAATATTTGTTTTTCAATTGTAGCTTCATCACACTTTTGGTTCTGAAGAGCGGTTGACCAGTAATTGTGAGATCAAAATTCGCCCGAAGGAGGATATTAATATTTCTGTGTTATTTGCACCCACTCGACTATCCTGTATGTTGGCTAAACTGGAAATAAAAAAACTTGGGATTCAGTCACAACCAGGCATTAAGTTTACAGTAAGAATTTTACTTTTTTTTTTTTACTCCTGTAGTTAATTATGTTATAATATTGATTTAATAGTGGCAAATTATATATATAATTTTTGTTTATCAAAATATGTAACCTAGATAATAAGCAAATTAGTGTATCTCACTATAGAAATGTCATCTTCTAAAAGTAGCCACCATTGCATTTCTGTAGGTAATAATCTCTCTCTTTTTTATTTATTTATTTATTTATTTTTTGGTTTTTGGGCCACACCCTTTGATGCTCAGGGGTTACTCCTGGCTATGTGTTCAGAAATCACTCCTGGCTTGGGGGACCATATGGGATGGCGGGGGATCGAACTGTGGTCCTTCGTAGATCAGCCATGTTCAAGGCAAATGCCCTACTGCTGCACAATTGGTCCAGCCATGATTTCTTTTAATAATTTAGTAATATGTTTCATTTTAGTGTGAGGATTTTAAACTATTCAACTGGGTGTTTTTTGTTTGTTTGTTATTTTTTGCTTTTTGGGTCACACCCGGCAGCGCTCAAGGGTTACTCCTGGCTCTATGCTCAGAAATCGCTCCCAGCAGGCTCAGGGGACCATATGGGATTCGAACCACCATCCTTCTATATGCAAGGCAAACACTTTACCTCCATGCTATGTCTCTTTGGCCCCTGTTTGTTTTTAATTCACCTACCATATTCATTAGTTCTGCTATATCTGATAGTAGGTTTTTTTATTTCTGTGCTCACCCTTTCTTGTATCTGGTGCCATCATTTCTTTGAGCTCATTAAACTCATGCAATCCTGGGGTTCCTAAAGGTTTTACCTGAGTAATTCTAGAGCTAGATGATGCTGGTAGAATTTTCTGAACTATATCTTCCCTTCTTGAGCTTGATGGGCTTTTATATAGCTTCCCTATTGTGTTTACTATGGGCTGAATCTTTCTACCTCACTCCTGTGTGTGCACTCTTGGGTGATTTAGCCAGCAGTGGCAATACGGGGTAACCCAGGATTATGGGCTTCCACGGGAAGATTGGCTTTTTTTCATGTGAAGTTGAAGGAATAAAAGTCCCAGGTTCAGTATTTAGGTAGTAGAGGATGAAATTGGGGCTCCATTTGGTCCCCTTTCAGACTCTGTTAATCAGCTGAGCTGGAGAAATCAATGGGCAGGCTGGCAGGTGCCCAGGTCGCCTCTGGTGCAGGGATGTGGCTTAGATGCTATCAATGAATAAATTTCATTCTTTCAATTTAGTATTATTTGTATATCAAAAGGCAGCTAACATTCATGAAGAGCTGGCATTTGATCTTCAAGTTACTTGGATTAAGCACATAACATTTAAATAAACTATTGATGTCTTCAGATTTGCAAGATCTTTGGAATTTATGTTAATGATTAGGCTGGATTAAGTTTTAAAGGATGGGTCTTAAGGGGTATGAAAATTGTTTTTGTCTAGCAAGGTTCCTGGTTCCTCTAATTTATTCTGTGGACCCTTCTTATAGCACTGCCTCCTTGGAAGCAACATGACTCCAGAACAGTACCATTTGGAATCTCTAACCTCGGTTGTGAACCTTTGCTCCCAGAGTTTCTGATTGACTGGTTTGAGTCATTGGTCCTGTTTGTAGGCTCTCCTCTGGCTGTGCTAGGTCAAATCTACCAGAATCTTGATCATGGATTCCAGTCCTCATTCTCCCTATTCCCAAATGCTTCATGTTAAAAATTTCGAGTCATGATATGAAATCATATACTCTAGATTATACAAGTAGTCTTTTACTTTTAATCACATATTTAAACATTCATTCATTTTTTTAAAATATGGAACGCTTCACGAATTTGCGCGTCATCCTTGCTCAGAGGCCATGCTAATCTTCTCTGTATCGTTCCAGTTTTAGTATATGTGCTGCCGAAGCGAGCACAACATTCATTCATTTTTATGCATCAGTATACTTTACCCTGAGTACTTAAGCAGCAATATTTGTTCTAATCTTTTAATTTTTTTTTTCCTTTATCCTCAAAGTTTGACTTTCACAAAATAAAAATAAGTACTCAGCATATTGGAAGGTAAATGATTTCACAATTCTCTGATTTAAAGACAAAGTCTTTAATATATTGTTGTACAGCAAATGTGGGGGTAACTAACTATAAGCCAGAGTACACAGCGAGAGTGACTTGAATTGTATTATATCTGTTTTCTTTTCAGACTACAACTTATTTTATGTTTACATAAAAAATAATCAGGGTGTATATATTTTGTTCTTTTAGATACCTTTGTCTGGCTACGGAGGAACAAGTAATCTTATTTTGGAAGATGTTAAAAAATTATCAGACAGCTACATGATAACAGTGAAAGATCTAATACCTGGCAAAGAAAGTAGGGTTGTTTTTTCTGTTCGTAACACTGGTTCTCGGGCAGCTTTTGTTAAAGCAGTAGGTTTTAAGGATTCTCAGAAAAGAGTTTTGCTGGATCCCAAAGTGTTAGGTATTTTTCCAGATAAATTTATACTCAAGGAAAGAACACAAAAAGTAAGTATTAAAGCCTCTTGTTTTATTTAGTAAATAACTCATTTTTGTTTGTTTGTTTGTTTGTTTTGTCTCACTCGGCAGCGCTCAGGGGTTACTCCTGGCTCTACGCTCAGAAATCACTCTTGGCAGACTGGGAAGACCATATGGGATGCCAGGATTTGAACCACCCTCCTTCTGCATGCAAGGCAAATGCCTTACCTCTGTGCTATCTCTCCGGCCCCTAAATAACTCATTTTTAGTTTAAGAACTTTAATACTAAAAATTTATGTCACTGTAGAAGTTCATTAATAAATATGAAATATTTAGGTTGAAAATTTGAATTTGGGGCGAATAACTCAGAGGGCTGGAGCACATGCTTTATCACAGGAGTGTCTTGCTCTCTGACATAGCATATTTCCCCAAGCACTGAGCTAGTTCTCCCAGCACTGGTTCAAAAAACTAAGTAATTAAAAGAAAAAAGTAGAAGTGGATTTGTTTTTGTGTTAATAATTTGTATGTGTTTTTTGTGGCTAAGAGCTATACGATTAATTGAAAGTAATACAGAATAAGAAGTCCCTAAAACTGGAAATATACATGTGGATTCATATCTGTGTGAAAATTAATATTTACTTTTCATGTTTTTCCCTTGACATCAGGATGTCACTATAATATATAATCCTTCAGACAGAGAATGTAATTATAAAACCACAACAGCAATGTCAACAATATACTTCTTTAGTGGAGATGAAATTTTAAGGCAGCGATTTAGAAGGTAGGTTACATAGATGATAATTCAGCAAAAATGAAGGCTTTATAACCTGAGGTTTGGAATTTATAAATCATGTTTTTTTATTTATGAGTCAGAAAATGACTTTCATCTTGGTGAAGCTGGTGTGGTTGATAAAAACCACATAATGTGAGGATGAGATACCTGTAGGAAATTCACTTCTTTATACTATTTCTTTCCTAACAATGTATTTTATACCTAATTCTCTACTCAAATATGAGATAGGACCACAAAATATGTAAAAACTACTGAAAGAGGGAAAAAAACCTACTGAGAGAGTTCATTGTATAAACACATGACTTGGAATGTTTTAGGAATATTGTGAATTATTTTAATAGCTTTATTTATACACTTTGATTACAAACATGATTGTAGTTGAGTTTCAGTAGTATAAAGAACACCCCTTCTCCAGGGCAACATTCCCATCACCACTGCCCCAAATCTCCCACATCCCTACCCACCCTCCCGCCTGTATTTGAGATAGGTTTTCAACTTCCCTCATTCATATGTTGTGAATTTTTTTAAAGGAACAAGTAGTATTGGAAATGTATAGAATATTTAATGCAGCTAAACAACTCTAGAAAATTTGTATGCAGTTAGATAAGTAAAAAAATTGGTACCTCAGTTAAATATAGCTTAATATTTAAAAACATTATTAAATGTATATTTATATTTAGGTGTGATTTAGCATTAATACCATTCTTTTGAATGTTGAATTCAGATTGCCTGTATTTCAAGTTTTTTTTCCTAGTGTAGAGAACTTGCATACAAATTAAAACTGAAGGTGTTTCATTTGTTTGTAGGAAACCATTAACTCCCATTGTAGGGGTTAATATATTAAATATATTGATGTATAAATATATTTACTTTAAAAAATTTAAATATGACTTTATTACTGTATCAAATCGATTAATATTTGAATAATATATTCAATAATGTTTGGCATATTTAAATTGAATTTTGGTACTCATTTGATGACATATGCATGATGTCCAAACATGCCAAATATTCAGCTTTGAAGGTGATTTTGTTTTCAATTAAGTATTTTAGAAATTGTAATTAACATTTGGAGAAATTAAGCTAATAGGTTTTTGTTTAATTTTCTTTCTCTGCCACAAATTTTTAGTGATGACTCCTGCTCTGTACTCAGAAATTATTTATTTCTGGCAGACTTTGGGATGCCAGGAATTGAACCTAGGTCAGCCACTGTACAACCAAAGGCCCTATCTGCTATGCTATTGCTCCAGCCCTGTATATCATTTTCTTTCTTTTTTAAAAATATCTTTAAGTACCATGATTATGAGCATGTTTGTATTGAGTTTTAGTTATATAAAAAAGGACATCCACTTTTTCTTGACATATTTTGTTTTTCTGAGACAAGTTTCTAATTATGACATGATTATAACAAATTATAGATAAGAGAATCTAATTTTATTCAACTTATTTTCTCTTGCTCTGTTGCACTGTTTTGATGACAATATTTAATTAAAAGTGATCATTTTAGTACTATGTATCATTTTTTAAAGAACTTCCAAAACATATTTTTAATGTTGTTCATATTAGGGTATAAGCCTAAAGAATACATTCAGGCTGGGTGGACACTGGTGAAGGGATTGTTGTTGGATCATTATACACCTGAAACTCAATTACAAATAATTTTGTCATTTGTGGTGATTAAAAAAAAAACCTAATTAAGATGACTTTATTTATGAAACCATGTTCAAGTAAAAATCTCTATTGGCAGAGCACTGTTACACAAACCAGGGATTCTAGAACAGATACTTCCAGAAAACAACATGCTGCTGAACATTGATTTTGCTGAAACATTTGAAGATGAGTTGCTAGTAACTGAAGGTAAGAATTTTAACACATATATTTTATGTATTTTTAATCCTCTAACTTAATTTTCAGAAATTAAATGACTTGGGACATTTGTAGTGTTATTTGGGTTCATTGATTTAGAAGGAGAAGAATGTTAAGATGAGGTAATGGCCTTAGACTGAATTGAGGCATAGCTCTACAAAGTGACTATGTCCAGACTTTGCCACTGAAATTCAGGTTCCTTTTCTAACTTCTTGTTCATGCAGAGTTATTGTGAGGTCCAATGAGGGTTTTACTATGTATAGGTTATAGATATTATTGCACTTCTTCTATGAGTAGATTTGTAAGTAGTAAGCACTTAGATACAGGCTTATTACCACATCTTTTAAAAACACTCTTATTTAAAATGCTTATGGTAACTCCTGAGCTAAATTGTCACTCCTATTAATTATACTCGAGAAGACTGAGCTGTCAAAGGTCAGGATAACAATTAGCAACGTTCAGATCTAGGGCCAGTGCCTGCTTTGCCTGTCACAGAGGCTGAGATGTCTGTAGCATTCAAAATAGAATGTTGGAGATAGTATAGCAGATAGAGAACCTGCCTTGCAACCTGAAATTGATTCCCTGGCATCTCATTGGCCCCCAGAGTCCCACCAGGAGTAATTACTGAGTTCAGAGTGAGGAGTAGCCTCTGACTATCACCAGTTGTGACCCTCAAACCAAAAATAAACAAAATGTCAACTGTTTCTAACCCAGGAAGATAACAGTGTTGTGGCTATAAAGTACATGAATTTATATTGTTGAGTGATTATAGTTTATTTTTTCAAATATTATTTTCTATTTCAGTATATGATCTTCCCCAAAGGCCTAATGACATCCAACTCTTTTATGGAAACATGCATAAAGTGGTACTTTCAGTAATTGGAGAATTCAAAGATTCCATTTCTAGCAGAGAATTTCTCAGGTTTTCCTCCAGAGTTAGTTTAGAATCTCAAAGGTAAGTTTAATTAAATCTTATACCAGATTTCAACATTTTTTTATTTGTACTAGAGTTGATCTTTCTCCCGTGCTTTTATTTTCATCATAAAATATGTGTTTTAGGGGCCAGAGAGATAGCATGGAGGTAAGGCATTTGCCTTTCATGCAGAAGGTTGGTGGTTTGAATCTTGAGCTTGCCAGAAGCGATTTCTGACCGTAGAGCTAGGAGTAACCCCTGAGCGCTGCTGGGTGTGACCCAAAAAGAAAACAAAACAAAACAAAATGTGTTTTATCTTTATTTTTAATTTAAATTGAAATAACTACTTTTTCAGAAAAGTTTAAAAATGGTTTACTGAATGCTCATGTTACATTTAGATTCCATGGTCATTAAAACATTGCCATATTTGCCTTTTTTTTATGTATTTGTCAATTTTTTTAAGCCATTTAAGAATAAGATGTAAGCCTGTGAATCACAAATTCCCTAAGAGTTCATACTTATCTATAAGACCCTCAAAAATAAGTTATTAGGGATTGGAGAGATAGTACAGTGGGTAGGACTGTACCTTCCTTGCACTCAGCCAACGTGGGCTTGATCACTGGCAAGCCATATGGCCTGAACCCACCAGAAGTGATTCCTGAGTGCAGTCAGGATTAACCCCGGGGCAGGGGGGCACCAAGTATGGCCCAAAAATTAGAAAGGAGAGGTGCAATTAATATTGATATATACTACTCTAGTTCAGGTTACATTCAGAGTTTCTCATTTACCTTTATTCTTTTTTTTTTTTTTTGGTTTTTGGGTCACACCTGGCAGTGCTCAGGGGTTACTCCTGGCTCTCTGCTCAGAAATAGCTCCTGGCAGGCACGGGGGGGGGGGGGGGGTGAGGGGGGGAGAGAACCATACGGGACACTGGGATTCGAACCAACCATCTTTGGTCCTGGATCGGCTGCTTGCAAGGCAAACACCACAGTGCTATCTCTCCAGGCCCCATATTCTTAAGTTTGTTTTTTTTCCTTTGTTTGTTTGTTTTTGGGCCACACCCATTTGACGCTCAGGGGTTACTCCTGGCTATGCGCTCAGAAATCGCCTCTGGCTTGGGAGACCATATGGGACGCGGGGGGGGGGGGGGGGGGGGGGGGGGGGGGGGGGGGGGGGGGGGGGGGGGGGGGGGGGGGGGGGGGGGGGGGGGGGGGGGGGGGGGGGGGGGGGGGGGGGGGGGGGGGGGGGGGGGGGGGGGGGGGGGGGGGGGGGGTGGCGGGGGGGGAGGGGGGGGGGGGGGGGGGGGTGTCAAACCGCGGTCTGTCCTACGCTAGTGTTTGCAAGGCAGACACCTTACCTCTAGCGCCACCTTCCCGGCCCCTATTCTTAAGTTTTTAATATTTAGTAGTAGTCTAGTAAAGTTTTGAAACTTCAGGTAGTATGCAGACATCAAGAACAGAAAAAAAATTAACTGAGTGTTTTAGTTAAAATTTTGTTTAACAGTATTCAACCAGAATGATACTTTACCTTTTATACATTAAGCATGTATAGTGTGAAGAATTTTTATTCACTTAAAAATATAAAGCATACTGGGGCCGGAGAGATAGCACAGCAGTGTTTGCCTTGCAAGCAGCCGACCCAGGACCTAAGGTGGTTGGTTCAAATCCCGGCGTCCCATATGGTCCCCTGTGCCTGCCAGGAGCTATTTCTGAGCAGATAGCCAGGAGTAACCCCTGAGCACCGCTGGGTGTGGGCCCCCCCCAAAAAAACAAACAAAAATATAAAGCATACAGGAGCTGGAGAGATATAGCACAGCTGTAGGGCATTTGCCTTGCAATCAGCTGATCTAGGACAGATGGTGGTTCAAATCCTGGCATCCCTTATGGTTCTCGTGCCTGCCAGGAGCGATTTTTTGAGTGCAGAGCTAGAGTAACTCAGGTGTGCTGCCGGGTGTGACCCAAAAATCAAAAAAAATAAATAAATAAAACATACAGTGTATTTTTTGTTTTACATGTTAATTAATGAAAAATTAACATAAAATGTGTCATAATCCTTTTTTTTAATTATTTTTTATTTCTTTCCCATATGTACGTTTCCTCTTTCTCCCTCTCTTTGTCTCATCTAACAGTTCTGAGAAACATGCTGGCAATGTTTCCTTGGATGTTTTACCAGTTAAAGGTCCTCAAGGTTTCCCACTCTCTCAAGTTGTTCAGCCTCCTCAGGATAAGTCTGACTCTGACGAAACATGGACTGTCCAACCTGAACACCTGATTTTGGTGGCCTCTTCTTCGTGTGAGTATCAAGGGTGGCACTGCAGAAACACGCCTGGAAACCTGTGCTGTCTCTCCTGATGTTATTTATGTAGACATCCTGTCTGTGACCATTGACAGCATTGCCCTTCTCTCATGTTCTGGAGACCTGGCTTCAGACTTGATCAGACTAGGCTTTTTAACCATGAGGCCAGCAAGTTCCTTGGCCAATTTCCAGTTCCTCTAATTGTAAAGACATTAACTTAAGAGCCTTCCCTCTCCCATATTCCCTTCCCCAAAGCTCTCACTGGGCTCTTAGCCTCTATTGTTCTTAACATTATAATTAGTTCAGAATAGGAGCAGATCTTGTACCATGTTTGAACCAAGGTAAGGCCAGTGATAACCATTTCCAGATTTTCTGTTTTCTTCAACTTAGTTCAGAATTAGAACTTTTTTAATTTTTTAATTTAATTAATTAATTAATTTTTAGAGCTTCTTTTAGTACCATTATAGTTTCCAGGAGTAAACAAATGTTCTTTGTTTACCAGGAATTGGAAATTCCTTAACCATGCACTAGTATAATTTATTGTTGCCATTAACATTTGGCTTTTCCACTAATGTGAAATGTAAGGTAAGTAATGCTTTGTTTATCTGATACACTAGGTGATCTGGCAAGAACTGGATATTTCCAGATCTTAAATCATTCTGGTCGGTTACTGAGATTTGAGCTGTATTGGCCGGCACATTGCCTCATAGTAACTCCGCAGCATGGATTTATCTCTCCAGAGTAAGTATGAGTTCCTTCCTCTGGGTGTTATTAAAATAATGAACTGGTGAGCTATTAAGTATCATACTTAATAAGTCATTTTAATTGATTCCATAGAATTCTTCAGTGTGCTTACTCATGTACATAATGTCTCAGGTGGTCCTATGGGACCACTGTGGGTACAAAGCTCAGATCCTTAGACCACTGCACAGAGTAGGTAAACCTCTTGTGATTTACTCTAGAAGGGTAAAGAAAGATGTATGAAGTGGGAGACATCAGAATCCTCTGTTGTGTTACTCCGCCTACAAAACTAGGAAGGAAGGATTCAGTCAAACATTTCTGGAGGGCTTAGCAGAAGCAGAGTATATAAAGATCAGATAGATCAGTCATTAGTGTTTGGTTCATTTATTTTACTTGTTTTTCTAAAGAACAAAATTTCAAGACATAGTATATCTGAGCTGTAAACTAGTTGCCTTTTCCATAAACAATATTCAGTTTCCATAGACAATAATAAGAGAGGAGGATGTCTTGATGCCAAATATTGACCACAAGGCAGCTACCCAGTATGCAGAGCTTAATTGCTGATTTGCAATTGCTATAACTTTACAGATTTTTTTTTTGGTATTTGGGTCAAAAATTATAGGCTCCCACCACTTACCTTTTTAATTACTGGATTAACTTGAGGTAACAGCTAATGAACAGCTAATGAGAACAACTGTTCTCTCCTGTCATCGGCAGAATAATAATAGTAATTTTTCTGGTTATTGCTACTATAGAATATTCATGTTCATTATTAATTTTTTTTAAAAGGAGTGCACTACAAATTCTTGTGAGTCCTAATTCCTCCGTATCCACAAACCAGTCAATGGTTCCATGGAATGGTTTGATCTATATACACTGTGACAATGGACAGAAGGTACTTTTAAAAGTGGGGTTTTTTTTTAATCTTTATTTAAGCACCTTGATTACAGACATGATTGTAGTTGGGTTTCAGTCATATAAAGAACACCTGCCTTCACCAGTGCAACATTCCCATTACCAATGCCCCAAATCTCCCTCATCCCCACCCTCCCACCTTTATTTGACAGGCTTTTTACTTCCCTCATTCATTCACATTGGTATGATAGTTGTCAGCGTAATTATTTCTCTAACTGCACTCACCACTCTTTGTGGTGAGCTTCATCAATTTTTTTTTTTTTGCTACATAAGTCCTTACTAGCACTAGATATGAAAACTCAAGTGAAGGAGTTTTCAGCTCCACTCTGTGTATTTATTTATTTATTTATTTATTTATTTATTTATTTATTTATTTATTTTTGGTTTTTGGGCCACACCCAGTAACGCTCAGGGGTTACTCCTGGCTATGTGCTCAGAAGTTGCTCCTGGCTTGGGGGACCATATGGGACACCGGGGGATCGAACCGCGGTCCGTCCAAGGCTAGCGCAGGCAAGGCAGGCACCTTACCTTTAGCGCCACCGCCCGGCCCCACTCTGTGTATTTAATGGAACACCTAGAGCATTTGAAATAGAGCTTTTCTGTCAGAAAGTGAAGTTTCTCCAGGAGTGGACTGGGGTTGGGCAAGAGTGCAGAGTGGGGCTTAAAAAGCCTTTTTTTTTTTCTCAAAAAATGTCACTGTTGATTTTTCAGATGTTGCTTTGAGAAAAGGGGTATTGGCAGAGAGGGGATAAAGTCAAAATTTACCCTGAGATCTGAAAGCTATTTTTTGGGGGGGCACACCCATTTGATGCTCAGGGGTTACTCCTGGCTAAGCGCTCAGAAATTGCCCCTGGCTTGGGGGGACTATATGGGACGCCGGGGATCGAATCACGGTCCTTCCTTGGCTAGCGCTTGCAAGGCAGACACCTTACCTTTAGTGCCACCTCACCGGCTGAAAGCTATTATTAAAGTTTGCAATATCTCATTTGTTTGGCCTTTTATGATTCAAAATAGAAATTGTCTGAAAATCATAGCTGCATTTCTGATTCGTTTCAGAAGATTGTGAAAGTTCAGATTCGAGAAGACTTGACCCAAGAAGAACTTGTCACTTGTTTGTCCTCTCCCCCATTTGGAATCGTGACCTCAGGAGCTGTTAATCACCTGACAAAATTACTGCCAAAACCACCTTCTACAAAAGTTGAAATACGAAATAAGAATGTTACCTTTCCTACCACAGACCCTGGTGACATTTCAGGTATTGTTTCCGGTTATATAATGAAACAATCAGAGAGATGGTATCTATGTTTTTTTCTTAATCCACCATAGTTATTAAGGTTGACAATTTCCCCAGATTTGGGAGCTAATGTAGTCGTCCTGGCTGTCATAGCAATTATTGATTGGATATGGAGGAACTCAAAAATACTAAAAGTTAAACCTAGGTTAATATCTCTATATTTCAAGAATCTTTTATTTTATTGGTCAGAACCATTCCTCTCCAACTCTTACTAGATGCTTGATCAGAAGAGCTAATACAGTTTGTGTAGACCAAGAGGAGAGAAGAGTGAGTAGAACCTAATTAATTTGGAAGTTCTAGAGTCAGTAAAAACACTTTTTTTGTTTCCCCATTAGTACATGAGTATTGTCATTAACACAGGATTTAAGGATTAAAAATAATCCATGTGAAGCACTCTATATATAACCTTCTTGTCTAGTGGCATACTGTGTTGCTATTATTGTTATTAAGCTCCTGAGATCACAGCTTTGATTTTTGGGTCACACCTGGCCATGCTCAGGGCTTACTCGTGGCTCTATGCTCAGAAATTGCTCCTGGCAGGCTCAGGGGACCACAAGGGAAGCCGGGATCCGAACCACCATTCTTCTGCATGTAAGGCAAATTCACTGCCTCCATGCTATCTCTCTGACCCCTATTAGAAAGGATTTCTCTTTATTTTATTTTATTTTTTATTTTTGGGTCACACCAGGCAGCGCTCAGGGGTTACTCCTGGCTCTACACTCAGAAATCACTCCTGGCAAGCTCGGGGGACCATATGGGATGCCGGGATTCGAACCACCGTCCTTCTGCATGCAAGGCAAATAAATGCCTTACCTCCTTGCTATCTCTCCGGCCCCTAGAAAGGATTTTTAACCAGTTCCCTGATCCTTGAAGTCCTGCCCCTCTCAGTAATCCTGTCTTCCATTCAAGCTCTTTTTTTTGTTTGTTTTGGGCCACACAGGGTGGCACTTGGGTTACTCCTGGCAGGCTCAGGGGACCATATGGAATGTTGGGGATTGAACTTGGGTTGGTTCTGTATTGGCTGTGTGCAAGGCAAACACCTACCCACTCTGCTATCACTCTACCCTCAAGCTCATTTTTTAATTTCTTGTGGAACTTGCTATTAGATCAGTTATACCAATTTTCACTCACTCTTTTTTTTTTTTTTTTTTTGGTTTTTCTGGCCACACCCATTTGATGCTCAGGGGTTACTCCTGGCTACGCAATCAGAAATTGCCCCTGGCTGGGGGGGACAATATGGGACACCGGGGGATCGAACCGTGGTCCTTTCCTTGGCTAGCGCTTGCAAGGCAGACACCTTGCCTCTAGCGCCACCTCGCCGGCCCCTCACTCACTCTTTTTCAAGTCTGGTGCTGCCTGACCCTGACAAGTGCACTCAACCCCACCCTCACTTTATCTTTCCAGCTAACTCACCCTAGGAGTTATAGCTGTTCTCTACTTCCTGCCTTTAGGACTGCCTGCAGCCTTTGTGTTCCATGTTGCCCACCCACAACCTGCCTTGGAATTCTCACCATAATTTCTTCCTTCTTTTTTTTTTTTTTTTCTTTTTTGGTTTTTGGGTCACACCTGGCCGATGCTCAGGAATTAATCCTGGCTGTCTGCTCAGAAATAGCTCCTGGCAGGCACAGGGGACCATATGGGACACCGGGAAACCACCTTTGGTCCTGGATCAGCTGCTTGCAAGGAAAACGCTGCTGTGCTATCTCTCCAGGCCCAATTCCTTCCTTCTATTCATTGTTTTTGTTTGTTTGTTTGTTTTGTTTTTATGTGTGTGTATATGTATACCTCTATACATATATACACTACCACTATTATTTTGAGGTGCCAGGGCTGACTATTTGTCTATGCTCAGGTGTGACCCCTGGCAGTGCTTGGAAAATATACATAGCGCCTCAGATCAAATAGGGTCAACACATAACAAGCATCTTACCTTTTGTTTGTTTTTGGGCCACACCCATTGACGCTCAGGGGTTACTCCTGGCTACGCGCTCAGAAATCGCTCCTAGCTTGGGGTGGGGGACATTATGGGATGCCAGGGGATCGAACTTCAGTTCATCCTAGGCTAGTGCTTGCAAGGTATACCTTACCTCTAGTGCCACCGCTCCAGCCCAAGCACCTTACCTTTTCTACTCTTTCACCTCCCTGTTCCTCTTTTCACATTTCCTTCTCCGTATTTGTCCTTGAACATCTGGGTTGTTTCTGTATCCTGTGCTTAAACTAAGTAGTGAATACAAGTGTGCATATGTTGTTTCAAAGGAATGTTTTTGAGATAGATGCCAATACATGAAATCACTGGGTCTCTTGGAATATTGCCACCAACAGTGAATGAGTACAGGCGGGCTTAGGCACGCGTTCTGCTTACTCCAGTTAAATCCTCGGCATCATACATGTTGTCCCAAGCACTACCAGAAGTAATTCTCTGAGCTGTCAGTGAGGCTTGAGCACAGCATATGTGGCCCCCAAAGCAGCTTTCTTCTACCCCCCAAAAAAATACCCTTTCAATAACTTTATGTTGCATTTTATTAAATCAAAACTAGTTTATCAGTCTATTTGAGTTTGTTAGAAAGTTTTGTAGCTTCTCTAAGGAAAACCTCAAGTGATGGTAGGAAAACTGGTCAGCTATATCAAAGTAAAACAGGCTTCTTTCTAACTGCATGCACAAAAGTTAAATCAAACTGGATTAAGGAAGTTGATATCTGACCTAAAACCATAAGGTACATAGAGGAAAAAATATAAAGAACTCTAAGACATTAAGCTAAAGGCATCTGCAAGGATGAAACACCATTGACTGAGCAAGTGAAAGCAAAGATAAACAGGACTGCATTAAATTAAAAAGTTTCTGCACCTCAAAGGAAATGGTGATGAAGATTCAAAAATGCCCACAAAATGGGAGAAATAATTAACTCATCTGATAAAGGGGAACTATCTAAGATAGATAAAGCACTGGTAAAGCTTAAGAAGATAAAGACATCTAACCCCATCAAAAATGGGAAGGAGGGTCCAGAGTGGTAAGGTGTTTGCACACAGCTGACCTAGGATGGACCATGGTTCGATCCCCTTGTATCCCATATGATTCCCCAAGCCAGGAGTGATTTCTGAGCGCATAGCCAGGAGTAACCCCTGAGCATCACCGGGTTACCGGTGGCCCAAAAGCAAACAAAAAAAAATGGGAAGGAGGGCCCGGAGAGATAGCATAGCGGCGTTTGCCTTGCAAGCAGCTGATCCAGGACCAAAGGTGGTTGGTTCGAATCCCGGTGTCCCATATGGTCCCCCGTGCCAGCCAGGAGTAACCCCTGAGCATCACCGGGTGTGGCCAAAAACCAAAATAAAAAAGGGAAGGAGATGAACAGAAACTTTCTCAAAAAAGAAACGGTAAAGGCACATAAAAACATCATTAATCATTAGGGAGATGCAAATCAAAACAACAATGAGATATCATTTTACACCACAGACATTGTACATATCAAAAAGAACAAGAACAAGCAGTGCTGGCTGGTTGCCGGGAGAAAGGAATTCATTCACTACTGGTGGGAATGTTGACTGGTCCAGTATTTTGGGAAAACAATATGGACATTCCTCAGAAAACTAGAAATTGATCTTCCATTTGACCCAGCAATACTGCTCCTGGGAATATACTGTAGGGGCCCAAAAACACAATATGGAATAGATCTCTGCACCCCTATGTTCACTGTAGTATTATTCACAATATTCAGAATCTGGAAACAATTCAAGTGCTCAAGAAGAGATGAGTGGATAAAGAAACTGGAACATCTACATAGTGGAATACTGTGCAGCTGTTGTGGATCAAGCTCTCCTGAAATTCATTTAGAAAAATAGACGCCCATAAATAGCTAAAACAACCCTTAGGAAAAAAGATGGAAGGCATCACTTTCCCCAACTTTAAACTGTACTACAAAACAATTAGTACAATTAATTGTTAAAACTATATGGTAGTGTAATAAAGACAGATCCTCGGATCAATGGAATAGACTTGAGTATTCAGAGAATGACTTCCAGACATACAATCAATTAATCTTTTTTTTTTCCCTTCTAATTGGTCACAGCTGGCGGTGCTCAGGGGTTACTCCTGGCTCTGCTCAGAAATCGCTCCTCGAAGGCTCGGGAAACCATATGGGATGCTGGGAATTGAACCAGTCCATCTAGGGTTGGCCATGTGCAAGGCAAATGCCCTACCACTGTACTATGGCCCTTTAATCTTTGATAAAGGGGCAAGAAACGCCAAATGGATCAGGGAAAGCCTCTTCAACAAGTGGTGCTGGGACAACTGATTAGCCACATCAAAAAAGCAAAATAGAATCTCTCCAACACCATGCACAAAGGTCAAATCCAAGTGGATTGGGGCCAGAGAGATAGACAACAATAGGAAGTTTGCCTTGCACACAGTTGATTCAGGATAGACGATAGTTCGAATTCTGGCATCCAAGATAGTCTCCCTTGCCTGCAACAGACGATTTCTGAGTACAGAGCCAGGACTAACCTCTGAGCATCGCTAGGTGTGACACAAAAACAAAACAAAAAAATCCAAATGTATTAAAGATCTTGATATATGACCTGAAACTATAAGGTATATAGAAGAAAATGTAGGCAGAACACTCCATGACAATGAGACTAATGGCATCTTCAAGGAGGAAACACCACTGTCCAAACAAGTGGAAGCAGAGATAAACAAATTGGATTATATTAAACTGAGAAACTTCTGAACTTCAAATGAAATAGCAGCGAGGGTAAAAAGGTCACCCACAGAATGGGAGAGACTATTCACCCAATACCCTTCAGATAAGGGATTAATATCTAAGATATACAAGGTACTGACAGAATTTAACAAAAAAACAGTCTAACCCCATCAGAAAATGAGAAGAGATGAACAGACATTTCCTCAAAGAAGAAATACAGATGGCCAGGGGCTGGAGTGTTAGCACAGTGGTAGGGCATTTGCCTTGCATGCTGACCAGGACTTAGGACGGACGTGAGTTTCATCCCCTACTTCCCATAAGGTCCCCTGAGTCAGAGGTGATTTCTGAGTGTGAGCCAGGAGTAATGCCTGAGCACCTCCAGGTGGGTGGCCCCCCCCCAGGTAAAAATAAATGGCCAAAGACACATGAAAAAATGCTCTACATCACTAATCATCAGGGAGATGCAAATCAAAACAATAAGATATTGTCTCATGCCACAGAAACTTGCACACATCACAAAGAGCAAGAACAACCAGTCCTGGTATGGATGTGCGAAGAAAGGAACTCTCATTCACTGCTGGTGGGAATGCCTTTGAGTCCAGCCTTTATGGAAAACAATATGGATATTCCTTAAAAAACCTAGACATTGAGTTCCCTTTGATCCAGCAATACCACTACTTGTGATATACTCTAAGAACATAAAAACACAGTACAATAATGCCTTCTACATTCCTATATTCATAGCAGCACTTTGGTGTTTTGTTTCGTTTTTATTTTTGTTCTTTGAGGCCACACCCAGTGGCGCTCGGGTTACTCCTAGCTGTGCACACAGAAATCGCTCCTGCCACGCTTTGGGGCCCATATGGGATGCCAGGGATTGAACCCAGGTCGGTCCCAGGTTGGCAGCATGCAAGGCAAATATCCTACTACCGTACTATATATCCAGCCCCAGCAGCACTTTTTACAATATCCAAAATCTGAAAACAACCCAGATGCCCAACAACAGATGAGTGGCTAAAGAAACTGGTACATCTACAAATGGAATACTATACAGCTGTTAGAAAAGATGAAATAATGAAATCTCCTATATATGAAAGGATATAGAGACTATTATATTGAGTGAAATAAATAGAAGGGAGGAGAGGATAAACAGAATAGTGTCACTCATCTGTGGGATTTAAGAAAAATAAGAGTTTAATAATAATACCCGAGAACATTAGAGTGAGGGGCCGGAAGGACCAGCCCATGATATAAAACGTACCACACAAGAGTGGGTAAGAGGGGGGGCCGGAGAGATAACATGGAGGTAGGGCGTTTGCCTTGCATGCAGGATGGTGGTTTGAATCCTGGCATCCTATATGGTCCCCCGAGCCTTCCAGGAGCGATTTCTGAGCATAGAGCCAGGAGTAACCCCTGAGTGCTGCCGGGTGTGACCCAAAAACAAAAAACACAAAGAGTGGTAAGTGCAGTTAGAGAAATAATTACACTAACTACCATGACAATGATAGAGAAATACAATGCCTGTTTTGAAGACAGGCAGGGGACCTGGGGGAGGATGGGGAAATGAGGGGGCATTGGTAATAGTAAAGTTACACTGGTGAAGGGGTGTGTGCAGTTTATTCCTGAAACCCAATTATGAACATTTTTGTAACCATGGTGCTTAAACAAATTATCTAAAAATATTATCTTACAAAATACTAGAAAATATTTGTGAACCACACATCTGGAAAGGATTAAGACTTAAGAAATACAAAGGATAGGGAGATAGCTCAAATGTCTTTCTTTGAAAAGTAAAAGAATAAATGAAGTTGTGAAATTTCCTTTTACATGGATAGACATGGAGAGAGTGTCGTGCTGTGTGAAATGAGTCAGAGGGATAGGGACAGATATAGAATGATTACCTTCATCTGTGGAATAGTTAAAAAAAAAAATAACATCGTAAGAGAATGCCACCCAGAGAGTAGAAATGTTGGGGGTGGTAGTGCAGTTTGGACAAAGAAGGAACCTCTATGACAATAATAGTTGGAAATGATCACTCTGGACAAGAACTGTTTTCTGAAAGAAAGTATACTGATTTTCATGATAATTTTTGAGTAATAATATTGCAAACTATGGTGCCGAAAGGAAAAAGACAGAGACAGAGAGAGTGAGGAGAGAAGGGAGAGTGTATGTGTGAATATTTGCCATAGACACAGACTTAGGGGGATGGGGAAGACTGGACAGGAAGGAAATTGGTGGTAGGAAATGAACACTGGTGAAGGGATGGACATTAGAAGGACAAAAATTTAACTATCAGCTTTTCAAATTCTGTCTCAACAGTGATTTAATTTTTTTTTAATGGAATGAGAAAAAATAGTGTAGTTTCTCTTGAACTCCTCTACTCATTATATTATTCCCTCTGGTGAAGTGAAAATAGTAAATATCACAGTGGTATATTGCTAACTTAATTCCTTAAGAGTCTGAGTTGTTAATAAGTGTAATCTTTTTAGAAAGTTGTCTGGAACTTGAGAATTGTGGTAACACAGAAGTGAAGTGGCATCTGTCGTCTTTAGCTCCACCTTATGTCAAGGTTAGTAATAATCACCTTAGATCTATTTGTTTCCATGTTTTTGTTTTGTTTTTTTTGGTTTTTCGGGCCACACCCGTTTGATGCTCAGGGGTTACTCCTGGCTAAGCGCTCAGACTGGGGGAATCAAACCACGGTCCTTCCTTACCTCTAGCTCCACCTTGCCAGCCCCTGTTTCCATGTTTTAACTTTATTCTTGATCTTTCTTGGGGTGGGGGACAATGCAGTGATATTCAGAAGTTATTCCTTGCTCTATGCTCAGAAATCACTTCTGGCAGGCTCATATTTTTTTTATCTTATTCTTAAAAACATTCTATTTTTAAGACAACTATGTTACACGTGCATGCACATTTTTTCCCCACGTTCTTAGTTCTTTTGTGTTGTCAGCTAGTGGAGCTAATGTATGAGACAGAATTGTATGTTCTTTGCCTGTGCCTGCCATCCAACTCTATACTGCAAATAATCAATGGGCTCTGCCTGAGTTGAATGTGTTGTTGCTTAGAACACAATCTTTGTCTCACGTGTGCTTTGTGTGATGTTAATAGTTTGAGCCAGAGTAACAAAATGTGTTGGTGTTGATCCTACTAAATATAAATGAAGAATTATTGTTTAGCATGTTAAGAATTACTTCCAGCAGGATCTTTTTTGGTGGGGGAGTTCTGGACCACACCCAGCAGCAGTTGGGTTACTCCTGACTCTGTGCTCAGAAATCGCTCTTGGCAGGCTCTGGGGACCATATGGTATGCCAGGTATTGAATCCAAGTTCGTCCTGGGTTGGCCACATGCAAAGCAAATACCCTACCTCTCTGCTATTCTTCTGCCCCCCCCCCAAGCTGGAACTTTGAGGAAAGGTATTACTTTGCTGTTATGATCATATCCTGAAAAATCATTAACAGGAGGGCAGAGTGTAGCTATGTCTGGGGACAGTCAGGCAAGGCATACCTGAGCCATAGAGTGCACTCACCTCATGGACACAGGGCCCTTTTCCATTGCAAAGCAAGCTGAGTGCCCTCAGCAAGCACAGAGGTAAGGCTGAGCCTGTGGAATTTATCTCTTGACTTTCGTGATTTTTCATTTGTGTTTATTTCATTTGCAGGGAATAGATGAGAGTGGAGATGTTTTTAGAGCTACCTATGCTGCATTCATATGCTCTCCAATTTCTGGAGTACTAGAAAGCCATGGTATCCAAAAGGTGAGTCTTGGCTTTGTTTCACAGCTAGCTGTATATTGCCATGGTATTGTTTGATCAGGAAGTGCTGTGTGTTTTTTTTTTACTCAGGGCATTGGCTATTCTGGGGCCATTTGGGGAAAGAATGATCAAATAGTACAATTATTGTTGAGCACAGTGGTGATTCAAAAAGAATAAATGTATCAGTTATAACCTATTAAAACAAATATGAACACAATCACTTTTTGAACATTGATCAATTTACTATGGTTTTAGGGTTTTCAAAGTCAGTAGTAAGCCTTGAACATTGGGAGGTGTGACCCAAACAACTAAAACAAAACAAAATAAAAAAGATTCTTCTAGGGCAGGGCCACAGAATGTACGGAGGGCCGGCCGCAAGTTTGAGAGCCCTGGAATGAATTCGTGAATGCATAAGTTCTCATGTGCCTAGTGTAGAACATGTAGTGATTTTTGTTTTTTCCCCTTTTTTGGTTGTTGGGTGAAGATGTAAGTTGGATTTGTAGAGTATGTGGTAGGATCATTCCCAGAGGTTTCAAATCACTTGTATCTTTTTTTTTTTACCTTATTTAAAGAACATGCATCACATAGTTGACCATAATACATACATAATTTGTTTTCAGATAAGTGAAAGCAAAATTATTGGGGGAAAAAAGAAAAAAGGAAGAGAACAAAGTTTAAAAGGAGATAAAAGAAAAAGTACAGTAGCAAGCATATTTGTTAATGTATATACAATGAAGTCATTAATACAATAGCAGAAGATTTAGTAAATTGTTGTTAGCTGTCTATTCTGTTAAATTGGTGTGTTCCTGTAGTAATAACAGCATCAAACAAATGAAGTTGTCCAGAAATTCAAAGCACTATTACTGATATTGCCAATTTTAGGAGTGTATTCTCAGCTGCCAGGCCTTCTGAAATAAGGAAGATACAGGGGAGGGTGCCCACACTCACTTCAAAAAGCCTTGGTGATATCAGCCCCCAAACTGGCATACCTAAAATTTGGTCAGATTGGTCCAAAGAAAATCATAGAGTAGTGATGAGGCAGGATCATCGGGAAAATGGTGATTCTGGGTGATAAAGTCAGCAGGTGTGGCTTCGGCGGGGCCTCCCCTTCTTAGATGGCCAGCATTCTGCTGTGTGGGCTGGTGTACCTGTAATCTTTCATGGCTTTGTTTACATCTCATTTGAGAAGAGTGAGCTAACCTGTGGAGCTGGCCTAGTTCGAACATGGCCACTGGGTTTTTGATGTAGTTATGGCTGCCAGGCTTCCCAGAAAGAAGGAAGGTATGGAGTGGGTGTGGGTGGGTGTGTGCCACATTCCCTGCAAATATCCTTGGTCAAGTCACTTGTATCTTTTCATCATCTTGAACTTGCTATTTTTTTTTCCTTTCTGAGTATTTTCAAATTCATTTCATTTGCAACATTGTCATACTCAAATTTTTTGTTTGATTTTGAGGCCACAGTTGGCAGTGCTCAGGACCTGCTCCTGGGCTCTGTGCACTGGAGTCACTGTTGGTAGTGCTGAGGGAATTGTATACAGTGCCTGGGATCAAACCCATGTCAACCTTATGCAAGGCCAGCACCTACCCATTACACTATTTGCTCTAGCCTTGTTTTTCTCTAGTGTCTGTGACGTCATCCCGCCAGCCACTGGTTAGCTTCCTGCTTGCTGTCACCTCCCTGCTCTCAGGCCTGCTGCTTGCATTACTCTTATGTTCTGAATTGGCAGTACTCAGTTCACTTAGGTGTCATTTTCAAGTTCAGACTCAAAGGATGAACTGTTGGTAAAACCAGCTGTCAGTTGGTTTTGCAGAGGACAGAGGGTACCTGTTGGTCTCAGAGGCTTCTCCCACCTGAGTCCTCTAGACACCATATGGGAACAGGGATTGAAGTCAGGGCTCCTGTGCCAAAGCATGTTCTCCAGCCTCTTGTGCTCTTTCCCTAATCTTTAACCAGCATGTTTAATACTAAATTCCTTTTTAGTGTATGTTTTTGGTTTTGGGGCCACACCCATTGACGCTCAGGGTCCTGAGCTATGCACTCAGAAATCACTCCTGGCTTGGGGGACCCTATGGGACACTGGGGATCAAACTCATGCTGGGTCTGCTGTGCTACTGCTCCAGCCCCATAATACTAAATTTTTTTTTTAGAGAGAAAATTCTCTTAACAACTGGCAGACTTAAAAAATGTAACACTAACATTCTTGAGCTTTTTATAGGTTGGGCTAGCTTTGAGCTCTATAGCTAGGATAACTGGTTCTGACTAACAACTCAGGAAGTTTATTGGAGTTGTTATGTGGCATATGCTGAGTATGTTTTCTGCCTCTAATGCCCAATTCCCACATTTTCTTCACCTTTTCCATGTATCATTTTGGTCCATTTTAGTCAGTTCTTATTCCTTTGCCAGTTGGCCAGCAGAGGGTTCTATAGCACTGCAGTGAAAGACTTTTTATGGATTTGGAGCATTCTTATTATTCTTAATATTCTTAATACTCATCAGTCTTAAAATATTTAGGTAACTTCTTTTTTGCTAACATCTGTATTTTCAGTTAAAGTTAATTTGGGATCTGACGTTGCAACCTGCCAACTCAAAGTTGCATTATTCAAACACTTTTAATATTTGTGACAAAACTATCCATTAAATCTTTTTCTCTAAATTTTTATACCAACAAATGGAAAGATATCTATCATATCAATAAATGGAAATAAAACCTGTTTATAGAATCATTTTCTACATTTCTTTCTGAGATGTGTTGTTTTGTAGGTCTCCATCACATTTTTGCCCAGAAACCAAGGGGATTATTCCCAGTTTTGGGATGTTGAATGTCATCCCCTTAAAGAATCTCACATGAAACACACCTTGAGATTTCAGCTTTCTGGACATGTGAGTATTACACCTGAATTTAGTAAACTGGTGTGTTGTCTGTTTTGAGCTTGTGTGTGTACATGTGTGTTCAGAACACGGAAACTGATATTAAAAAAAATCTGAGCTGAAATGCAGAAGATTTCCCCAGTGCTATTGTAAATCTCTATTTTGTCATACAGACCTATAATTTTCATTTCTCTCTTGATTAGCATATTTAAGGTCTGGGTTGGCTCTGAAATCATTTTGAGAGGAGAGGGAGAGAGGGAGAGAGGGAGGGAGGAGAAAGAAAAGGGAGAGAGAGGGAGGGGAGGAAGGGAACCAAACAGTTCAAAGGTACAGTTTTAGAAAAGTGAAAGTCGTAATTTTTCTTTTCAAACTATACAGGAAATACAATTTCAGTAGGTAAAGTCTTATAGTTATTTCTTAGAGTATCCTTCCTCATCCCATAATTTTTTTATAGAGTGTCAAAGCAGAAAAATCTGTGTCAAAGCCTGCAAAATCATCCATCTTCAGCAAGTAGTCTCATTAAAATAGATAATTTAGTTTAAACTCTCGAAGACGAGCTGTATCAGAAACTGTCCGCTGTTATACCTGGGTATGTTGTTCTTGTCATACTTAAGAATCTTTTTTATAGCTTTTTAAATGTGTAATTATATTCAGGACGATATTCAGCTATACCTATGAGTGTATATGGATTAGCATTTACTATGCCAAATTAAGGAAAATCTTGCAGTGTCCCTTTTGCAGTCAAAGACACTACATCTTACCCCAGCGATTTGTTTTTTTCATTTACTTTTCTGCTTAAATTTGTGGCTTTCTTTACCTTACCATAATATTTTTTGGAATTGGTTGCTACTTTGGGTAGCTTCTTATTTGGAGCTATGAATGAAGGTGCTGTGATGTGTGTGTGTGTGTGTGTGTGTGTGTGTGTGTGTGGTGTGTGTGTTGTGTGGTGTGTGTGTTATGAATGGAAGGTGCTGTGTGTGTGTATGTGTATGTGTGTTTCATTGTATAGGATAAAATACCCAGAGGTGTGGTGGTGTGTGTGGTGTGTGTGTGTGTGTGTTGTGTGTGTTTCATTGTATAGATAAAATACTTGGTTTTGGGGCCATACCCAGCATTGCTCAGAAGCAGCTCCTGGGTACATTACTGAGGGATATACTCCTAGTGCCCACTGGAATCAGACTTGGTCCTTTTACATGCAGAGCATGAACACTAGCCTTTTTTTTTTTTTTTTTTTTTTTTGTGGTTTTTTTTGGGTCACACCCGGCAGCGCTCAGGGTTCCTCCTGGCTCCATGCTCAGAAATTGCTCCTGCAGGCACGGGGGGACCATATGGGACACCGGGATTCGAACTGATGACCTCCTGCATGAAAGGCAAACACCTTACCTCCATGCTATCTCTCCGGGCCCGAACACTAGCCTTTTGAGTTTCTCTTTTTGGGATAGGAATATATGCATTAGAATTGTTTAGTCACGTGATAAACATGTGCTTTATTTTAAAATAAACCTTCCTAAAAATTTCTCCCAAACTGCTAGAGGTTTTCCAAAGTAGTTGTACTATTTGGCAGTCCTACACTATACAAAATTAAATCTCTTAAAACTTTCTGAATGTGTATTTTATACCAGAAACTTACGCTTCTTTCACAATATTATGTAAGTATTTTTCCTAATTAAAATGTGTCTTAAAATCTCTTAAATTATTAGTATTTGGTTAAATGTATTTCTGTATTTCTATAGGAAGAATATTATTGGGAAAATATGTTAGACAGTTGATGGAGTCAATACAAATTTGGCGATTATTTTTTCATTTCATTGCAGTAAATAATAATTTTTGAGAATTCTTTAGAGAACATGTGTTCTTGCCACTTTTACTCTTATTTCCCTAACGGCTCCACTCATACTTCCTGAGTGCTTATTGAGTGCCAGTAGTGGAATAAAGATGGAGTAAACTATTCTGGTCCTAGCCTTCACCAGTCCTTATGAAAACCCATATCACAAATAATCACACAAACAGGCTTGAGTGTAATGTATGGAAGAATAAATGAAAAAACATGACTAAGGGCATTTGTTCTATGCCGTCTGGGAAGAGCCTCACTGAAAAAGTTGTGGAAGATGAGTAGAAATAAGCCTCTGACTAAGGTTCAATCCCTGGCATCCCTTATGGTCCTCAAGCCCACCAGTAGTGATCCCAGAATGTAGAGCCAGAAGTAAGTCCCTGAGCACAGCACAGCACAGTATGACCCCAAAATAAACAAGAACAACAACAACAAAAAGACTGGGCAGTGGGACTTTGGGTCCTAAAGAAATGATACCAGCCCAGAGATCTAGACATTTTATCTATCATTTTGTGGCAAAATTAGCATATCTTTTTTCCTCCCTTTTTTTCTCACACCAATAAATGGAAATATATTTGTCATACCAAAAAATTGTAATAATAACCTGCTGTGTTTAAGTCTCAGCATCAACATTTCTTTCTGAAATGTATTGTTTTGTAGGTCTCTATCACAGTTTTCCCAGCTATTGAGGGGATTTAACTTAATATGAAACATTTCTGAAATTGGGTGGTAAACTCTATTCAGTTTACTCCCAGTAAACTGTAGAGAGTAGGAGAGAATGGTGTGAGATGACCAGAATTCAGACACATTGTGTGATGTCAGATGAAGGTTTAGGGTTTATCTAGAAAGTTCTTGTAGGCCATTGAATGATATGATTCCAGTGTTTATTGAAAGTCTTTCTAGCTATAGTTTTGTCTATAATTAGAAGATGAGCAGACCTGTTAAAATGAGTTAGAGGCTGTTTTACACAGTTTAAAACTAAGGTAGAGTCTGAGAGGGCGAAGAGAAAGGAACAGATTTAAGAAATATATAGGAAGTAATGATGAAGGATTCAGCGATTATAAAGCTTGGCTCCAGGTGCTATTCCCAGAGGAGGAGAATATGTTTCTCATCGAGTGAAAAGAGGAGATAATTGAGAGATTTCTGAATGGTCCCAGGCATGATTTTAGCTTAGTCTGAGCTAAGATACAAGTTTGGACATCCATTTGGTCAGGTCACAGCCACCCATACCACTATTCCCCAGGAAAAGGCCTCCTAAAGAGTGTGGTCTGAGCAGTTATGGGACAAGTGACCCAGGAA
This sequence comes from Suncus etruscus, assembly GCF_024139225.1. Classification (NCBI taxonomy): domain Eukaryota; kingdom Metazoa; phylum Chordata; class Mammalia; order Eulipotyphla; family Soricidae; genus Suncus; species Suncus etruscus. The sequence goes on along the minus strand of NC_064850.1, from coordinate 138,121,758 downwards.
CAAGCATGTAGAGATGAACCTGCATGGGCAGAATAAAAGCAGAAGTCAGCAGTGTAGATTCAGGAAGCCAAGGCAAGAGTCAATGGCCACTATAGCCAGAGTTTTTGACACAGACTCAGAGGAGTAAATTTCCATGTGATTATGAAAGCAATTGTTCTGAGAAAGGGCCACTTTCACAATAAAAATTAAAAAAAAAAAGGGGGGGGGCCACCTTTATGCAAGTTAGCTTTGGAACATGCAGAGAGCCAGACTTGAATGTCCACCTTACTTAGGGGGTATACCCAGCACTTATAGAGAGGAGCATACGCCCACTATCAACATTCTAAACAAAGTTTTGATTAAAAGGGGCCAGAGAGATAGAATGGAGGTAAAGCATTTGCTTTGCATGCAAAAGGATGGTGGTTCAAATCTCGGCATCCCATATGGTCCCCCGAGCCTGCCAGGGGCAATTTCTGAGCATTGAGCCAGGAGTAATCCCTGAGTACTGCCGAGTGTGACCCAAAAACCAAAAAAAAAAAAGTTTTGATTAAAAGCAAATTAAAGCAACACTTGGTCATATAGTATATTAAATTACTGTGGATATTAAGTGTTTAACTTCCAAACCTTTTTCTAAAGCAGCCAACTTGACTTGACTCACCGTGGAGTTTACGCACCAAAAGATGTGTATTGGTTTTTGCCAACTCAAGTTGGGGAATCAAAGACATTAAAAGTAAATTTGCGAAATAATTCCTTTATTACACACGTGGTAAGTTATTAGAACTATTAATATGGGTCTCATTAGAATAAATGTTTGCCACTGTTTGTTGAGCTCTTTTATGTTCATTAGAAAGTTGTTTTATAGTTTATATTAAAGTCATAACAATGAATAATGTTTTAGTTGTCTTCGTGCTATACTTGAAAAGAAACTCAAACATTTGAATGTGGAAGATATTTAAGGTTTTTACTTTTTTAAACTTTTCTATCAAATCCAGACGTATCTGGTTATACTGACTATTCAGAACTAAAATATACTCATACTATAATTCCTAAAGTATGTTTTTATCATAGGAACATTTGTCTTTTGTGACTGTGCTTATATTTATAAAATGCACTCTAATGAATGGCATGTTTTTATTATGTTCAGATATCTAATTTGCCTAACTTCATACATGTTTCATTTTAAATTCTAGCTGAAGTTTTTAAGCCCCAGAGAACCATTTTATGTCAAGCATACAAAATATTCTTTGAGGTAAGTTTGTAATGTATCAACATGTTCTTAATCCTAGTGCAATCCTTTTGTTGTTAGACATCACTAGAACTTCATAGAGAACTGGAATCCTTTGTTGCACCCTTCTCTTTGTCATCAACAATACTGAGCATTAAACACAGTTTTTAAAGCAGGTGATCAGGAACCTGTGATGCCCACAGTATAGCAGCCCAGACCTTAGGCAGTATTTTCAATTTAGCTTATGATCCCTGTTTCCTAATATTTTTTCCAGCACAAAGTAATACATAGAACTGTATTTTGTGGGGCTCGAGCTATAAATAGCACAGCAAGTAGGGAGTTTGCCTTGCATGCAGCTGACTAGAGTTCGATCTTTGCCATCCCATGTAGTTCCTGAGCCTGCCAGGAGTGACTTCTGAGCACAGAGCCAGGAGTAACTCGAGTGTCGCTAGGCATGACACCCCCCAAAAAAAACCTTTATTTTGTGATTACCTTTAGAATAATTCCTGTTTTAAATGTTATATTCACTATGCTTTTAAATGGGGACTTAGATTTTCATTAACTGAGACAAGTCCTTCCTAGATTAATGGGGAACTTAAAAAAATTTATTGCATCACATATAATTACAAAATTATTAACAGTTGAGTTTCAGGTATATTATGTTCCATCATCAGTTCCTTTACCAGTGCTCACCTCAGCCCATGTCCCCAGTTTTTCTTCATCGCCCAGCTACCTCTATGGCAGGCAATTTTTTTTTCTCTTTCAGGCTCTATGCTGACAATACTGACACTGAGGGAAGTCTGCATGTCACTTATCTCCCTGCAGTCTTGGTCCAGAGTGATTGGTTCCTTCTATCATAGTCTTTGTGGTCCCTTCCCTGACCTATTTTCCCCAAATTGGAAACTTATTTTCTAGTTGTCTCGGGTATTCCTTAAATACTGTATGTATTTATTAAGACAGTCTTAATTTCTTATCATCTTTGCTAATTTTTTTTTTTTACTTATGATATACAGTTAGGTTGACATCTCAAACTGGATTACACTGTTGTTTCTAAGTTTTAGATTCTATTGGATTCAAAAATAAGCTGAACAGGGAGTTCTAGTGGATGTAATAATGAATAGTTCTATCTTTAAATGGTTGGTTAGACTATTTGATTACTGTGATAGGATTTGTTTTCACATTAGGAGACTATTCCAAAAACATCCTTACTGGCTTCCCCAGAGCTGTTTCACAAAGTAGACAGTATTGCCTCCTAGTGGGAAGCGGTGGAATGATGCATGGTGCCGGGAGTAGGGGCACCTCCTGTTGATTCACTCAAAGGTAGACTTCTAGGGTGGTTCAGTAAATGATTTTTTTGTGTGTGTCTGAAAAGGGAATGGCAAAAGGAAGTTTGCTTTCTCCTAGTTGAGTTTGCTCACTAAGTAAGGAGAGTCAGGAACGACCTCTTTCTCTTTTTCATTTACTCCATATTTCTTGGGTACCATGGTAGATATAGTATTGATATAAGGCTGATTCCTTTCCCAAAAGACAGCCTCAAATAGATGATTGCTGAACAGATCTAAGTAGCACTTAACTGGGTTCTTTATAGCAGCAGTTTGGTAAGTTGTCTGGCAGTCACTGCACATTGCTATAGGTGCTTGCTTGCTCGAAGTTAATCTTTTGCCATTTCTTCTCTTTTCCAGAGCCCAGCATTACATCAACATGCCTGTACAGTTCAAACCAAAGGTGGTGGGCAAATTTGAAGCTTTGCTTGTTATTCAAACAGATGAGAGCAAGAGTATCTCTATTCGACTCGTTGGCGAAGCTCTTGGAAAAAATTAATACATTTTATGTAACTAGCAAAAGTTATATTTTGGTAACTTTGTTTTTCTATATTATAGTTATTTTGTATATATTTTATACGATAAGTTGAATATGTATAACTAGTATGTTGTCTTGTTTTTGAGAAGCTAACTCAGATGACTTGACTAAAGATATCATGTATCTAGTCTATGGTATTGTATTTAACTTGTACAGGAAAAAGATAATTTTATTTTTGCAATGATTATGATATTTTAAATAAATATTGCATATACTTTAATGTGAAATTTCTATTAATAAACTAAATTTCTACAGAACTTACTTTTTTTGATGTCATGGAAATCAGAATATTGCTTTCTTTTGCTAATCATTTCCAAGCCCTTACATCTGGTCCTGTGATTTTTTTTTTTCTTTTTGGTTTTTGGGTCATACCCGGCGGTGCTCAGGGGTTACTCCTGGCTGTCTGCTCAGAAATAGCTCCTGGCAGGCATGGGGGACCATATGGGACACTGGGATTCAAACCAACCACCTTTGGTCCTGGATCAGCTGCTTGCAAGGCAAGCGCTGCTGTGCTATCTCTCCAGGCCCGATATTTTTTTTCCATTAGTTTTTCTCTAAGAAATTTTTTCTCTGTCTCTTCGTCATCTATGAGTTGTCCTGAGTAGAAAGAAAAGCTTACTTTCAAAGAAATTTTTTTTTGTAGAGTAGGAATATCATATACATTGGGATGGCTAGTGTAATTTAAGATGGTGTTTGTCATTAAACCTAGTTGGAACAGATAACTCTAGAATCAGCCTAGAAAGGGCATTTTTCAGGAGCTGGTGGGACACAGGAGGGAGGCAATGAATTGCTGAGGGGACACACAACTTCTAAATTCACTGTTGAATTGCGGCATGGCTGGAGGTCGAGAAGGTGATGTGGTGATTTGGTTTTACTAGTTGCTTTTCTGCTATTGGTATTGCATCTTTTTATTTAAATTTTCTGAGCCCCAGCTAACAGCTTTTCTTTAAAGCAATAGAATCTCAGATTATGGGTGTTTGTGGTGTGTGTAGGGATGGGGAATTAGGGAGAAATCACAAATGACCCCCCAGTATGGTCCCATACACAATTGATCACAACTCTTTTTGGTTTGTTTCAATTGTTGTTGTCTTTAATATTAATTTTATTGAAACCATTGTGATTTACAAAGCCCTTCATAGTTGTGTTTCAGGCATGCAATGAACCAGCGCCAATCCCACCACCAATGTGCACCTCCCTCCACCAATGTTCTCCAAGTGCATCCCATACCACCACTCTTCCCCACCAGCCTGCCAGTAGAACAGGCCCATTTTAAGTTTAGGTTGTCAATTTTGGGTCTTTTGAGTCCATTGTTGTTGCCTTTGGCTTGGATATTTGGTTCTGTCCTTTTTTAATACTACCAACGCACCTGAGATTGCTTGTCTCTGGCTCTCATCCTTCCATATTTGTCTTTTTCCTCTTCCTCTAGTTTCTTCCTTCTCTTTATACTCTGGGGCCAGGGATGTTTGAGGCAACTCCCATTTGTCCATTGCATTTCTTCATGCAGTTATTCTAAATACCACATATAAGTAATGTCATTCTGTATTTCTTCTTCTTCTTTTGGGTTACTTCATTTAACATATCTTCCAGTTCCATCCATGTTGTTGCAAATTGCATGATTGCAACCTTTCTTATACCTATGTAGTATTTCATTCTAGATATGTACCACATCTTCATGAGCCACTCGTCTTTTGTTAGACAGATTCCAAGTCTTAGCTATTGTACTGAGTGCTGCAATGAATAGCAATGTGCATACATCCTTTTGGATGAATGTTTTTCTATCATGGGATAGATATGCAAAAGAGGAATTGCTGGGTCGTATGGCAGCTTGATTTTTAATTTACTGAGAACCCTCCATACTGTTTTCCATAGGGTTGGAGCAAGAATCATTCCCACCAATAGTGGATGAGAGTTCCTTTCTCACCACATCCGAACAGAGATTGTTCCCAGTATTTTTGATATGTGCCCTTATCACTGGTATAAGATGATATCTCATTGTTGTCTTGATTTGGATTTCCCTAATGATAAGTGACGATGAGTATTTTTTTCTTGTGTCTGTCAGCCATCTGTTGGTTTTCCTCAGAGAAGCACCTGTTCATTTCCTTTCCTCATTTTTTCATGAGATTTATAAGCTTTGTGGAGTTAACCTTTGTGAGTACTTTATATATCCTAGATATCAAAACTTTATCTGATGTGTTAAGAGCAAAAATTTTCTTGCATTCAGCTAGCTGCCTTCTAATTTTAGCCTGTGTTTCTTTTGCCCTACAGAAACGTTTTAATTTGATGTAGTCCCATTTATTCAGGTTTGATACTGTCGTCCTTGCCATTGGCATTCTATCATTGAAGACTTCTTTGAGGTTTAAGTCTTAGAGTGTTCTGCCTGTTTCCTCAGTGAACTTTATGGATTCGAGTGTGATCTCAAGGTCTTTAATCCACTTTTAATTGACTTTTGTGCAAGGTGCGAGATATGGATCGATCTTTAATTTCTTACATGTGGTTATACAATTGTTCCAACACCATTTGTTGAAGAGACTGTCTTTATTCCATTTCAAATTCTTGGCTCCTTTGTCAAAGATTAATTGAAATATACTTGGGGGTTTGTTGCTGGATATTCTGTTCTGACCAATTGGTCTAAAGTCTGTCTTTGTTCCAATACCATGCTGTTTTGATAACTATGGCTTAGTAGTAGAGCTTCAAATTAGGGGATGAGATACCTCCCAGTTTCCTTTTTTTTTTCTTCCCAATATGGATTTGGCTATCCTAGGACTTTTATGATTCCACATAGACTTTATAATTGTTTGTTCTAAGTCCTTGAAGAATGTTGCCTGATTTAAATAGGGATTGCAATGAATCTTATAGTAGTTTAGGTAAGATGAGCATTTTGATGATATTGATTCTTTTATTCATAAGCATGGAATGGTCTTCCATTTCCTTAGATTTTCTATTTCTTTCTGAAGTGTTTTGAAGTTCATGGTATAGGTCTCTCACCTCTCTTGTTAGGTTGATTGCTAGGTACTTGATTGTTTTGGATGCTATTTTAAATGGAAATAACTGAGATAAATTGAAATATATTTGTGTGGCTATATTAGCATATTCAGGGCTCACTCCTGGCTCTGTGCTCAGAGATCACTCCTGGCAAAGTTTAGGGGACTTATGTGGTGCCACGGATTGGACATGAGTCAGCCACATGCAAGGCAAGTGCCCTACCCTGCAACTTTCGTGGGAGTCCCCCGACCCGCGGGGGTGTGGAGATGAAAGTTGCTAGTTATTAGTGGGTTCACTCGAGCAGAACCGACCTGTAAAGAAGAACTAGAGAGATTAGTAAAAGAAGCCTTCAAGACAACACATGCTGTTCAAAAAGGGAAGTTTATTGTTGGGGGATCAGCTTTTAAGGGCTGAAACACGTCAGGGGTGTTACAAATTTTACACCAATCACAGTTACAAGCATTCATTAGCATAAATTGGGGCAGGTAGTAGGGAGGGGCAGAGGTAGACCTGAGCACGTTTTACTAAAAGGCATAAGATTCAAACAAAGTTCTTAATAATGTTTGCTAACACAAAGGCAAACTCTATATTTTTCTTTCTGGCTGGATATATTGGGCTGCTCTGAATTACTTTATTTTTGTCTATTTCCTTTGTTCTCAAGGCATGGGCCTTTTGGTCACGTGGGTGACCAGATTAGGAATTACTGAGGTGTCCTATGTCCCAGGTTTCATCAGCTAGGCTCCCCACACTACCCGTTATGTTATCTCTCCAGTTCTAATTCTAATAATTTGGACATTATTGCTGGTGCACAGGATCAGCTGGCTCTGGGATAGATGAACACACAGATCAAGTATTAGCAAAATGAATCAAAAATTAAAGTTGGAAAGACTGGGAATTGCAAGCTGAACTTTTGTTTTATTTTTTTTCTGACTTTCAGCTGCTTGTCAGCATATAGTTGAAGCCATTCTTAAAATAATTAGAAAAAAAAAAAAGTCCATGCATATAGTTCTGCTTTAAAAAGTCCTTTTGGTTTGAAAAGCCCACCCTGAGATCACAAATGTTGTTCCTGATTGGGTTTGCATTTTGGGGAGGGGGTCACATATATCAGTGCTTAGGGGTTACTCCTGGCTCTGTGCTCAGAAATCGCCCCTGGCAGGCACTGGAGACCATATGGGATGCTGGGATTTGAACCACTGTCCTTCTGCATGCAAGGCAAAAGCCTTACCTCCATGCTATCTCTTCGGCCCCTGGGTTTGCATTTTTACACACAGTGAGCCATGTCATCCAGGCAAGACATTCAGCAGACCAGCTCTGAAGTTCTCTAGAACTCAGGAATGATTAATGGGTCTCATTACTGATTTAATTAGTCCAGAAATGAGGTTGGGTAAGAGGGCATCTGTTTTTAGTCTTCAATTAAACATAGAGGTAGGGATAGTTTTCTGTGCACAATGCCTATGCTTGATGGGACATCATCTCTGGTGGAATTAAATTGGACCATTTCTCATAAATATGGATTTGTTCTCTTGGCTTCCTTTCTTCAGTGACTTTCCTTCCTTTTCAATTTGGTTTTAGACTTTGGAATTTTGTTTAGATTTTCATTAAAGAAGTTAGAATTGGGTAGATTCTTATTTTATAGAGATTTGATAGAAATCTTTTTCCACAAGTAACTAATTTTCCAGCATTGTTCTAGATGAGATTGATGTTTGTATCTATAATTTGTGTTTATATTTAAAATATTTATACTGGCTTCAATTTAGGCCAAATTAGCTTATCGGTTCTTACAGAGACACATCTTGGCTGCTGCACATTCTGAATGCCCGACTTGGTTAAATAAACAGATTTTCAATTTGTCGGCTCTCGGCTCCAGCAGCCCCTTCATTTAGCATCTTTGAAGCATTTTACTTTGTATATTTTATGTTCATGGTATCTTTGCAGGTTGCTAGTCAGCTGTTATTGAGTTTCAAAATACCAGCTGAGTACCCTACCATTACAGGCTCACTTCTTGACAAGTCCACCTTTGTGGTATTTCTAACTCCCAGATCTCTCCCTCAATCCCCAGTTCTTGTAGGACAGCATTTGTGGACATTTTTCCTGGATTTGTTAACAGGTTAGTGATATGTCCAGGTAGTGAAACTATGCAGTCTGATTACTTTATAGAAGGGTTAGTTCAATGACTTTTGTGTTTCTATATCATTTCCTTGTTAGTCTAGAGAAGAAAATGCATGATCAGATCATTTCCCAAATGCTCAAGAGCTGTCACATTCTTAAAATAGTAGCTTTGGTAATAGGATTTATTTTATTTCATTTTATTTTGGGTCACACCTGGTGATGCTCAGGGGTTACTCCTGGCTATGCGCTCAGAAATTGCTCCTGGCTTGGGAGACCATGTGGGATGCGAGGGATCGAACCATGGTCTGACCTGGGTCAGCCACGTGCAAGGCAAACACCCTACTGCTTTGAAACTAGTAATAAGATTATCAACACTGTGACCCTGGTGTGCATATTGTAGTGCTGGCATCATAGAACCTCTGTACAACCACCCCAATGGTTCCAGCCTCCTGGTCTTGATCCCAAGTGATCCCTTGCAGCCAGAAGCTTGCTTTCAACCAACATATGACCTCAATCTCCTGGAAGTGTCACTTCATGATTGAATTTTAAAATATCAAATTTTGGCTCTTTTTTGGGAGCCATCTCTCAGGACTTACTCTTGGGGCTCAGGGACTATATGGGATGCCTGAGATTCAACCTGGGTCAGCTCTGCAAGTCAGGAGCCTTACCTGCTGTACTATTGCATTAGCACTGGCTTTGAGACAAGCGGACATTGTGAGAAGAGCCACATGGCAAAGAATCAAGGGGGTCTTGGCCAGGGTCTGAAGTTCTACTGACCAGCAGGAAGTGAATCTTGCCAACCACCATGTTAAAAGAGCTGGGAGGTGGATCCTTGCTCAGTTAAACCTTCAAATCAACCCAGGACCAGCTAGTCCCCTAATGACAGCCTGGGAGAGACCCTCTGCAGACCCATCTAAGACCATCTAATCTGCACCCCAAATTCCTCACCAGACACTGAAATCATAAATGCTTATGATTCCCACTAGATGTGTGGGAATATAAGAAGTGATGTCACACAATCAGGTGCTTAAAGGAAAACAAGAATTACAGCATATGGTACAAACACAAGTCAGAGACATTGACTTAAAAAATTCCCAAATGGGCCCGGAGAGATAGCACAGTGGTGTTTGCCTTGCAAACAGCCGATCCGGGACCTAAGGTGGTTGGTTCGAATCCCAGTGTCCCATATGGTCCCCTGTGCCTGCCAGGAGCTATTTCTGAGCAGACAGCCAGGAGTAACCCCTGAGCACCGCCGGGTGTGGCCCAAAAACCAAAAAAAAAAAAAAAAAAATCCAAAGATCTAGACAATAACAATTGCTCTCTTCCCTTTATGAAAAAGAAACTCTTTGAAGCTGGGAGGTAATGCAGAGATCTTGTGCATAAGCTTTTCCTAAGGGAAGCCTTTTTCAGTCCCCAGCACTAAATAGTCCCCCAACATCACAGGTACAACCCCTATGATGGAGGATAACTGTGTGTACAGCCCATGTTGCCCCTAAATCAAAAATGAACAAGAACTTTTCTATGTTAAATGAACTACTCTTGTCTTACTTCATCTGTTAAATGCTTAACTTTTTTAGGGTTAAGAGATACCACAAGGAATAAGGGGCTGGTCAACCCTAGTTCCATTCCCACTACCATGTGACCCCAAACATCACCAGGAGAGAACCCTGAGCACAGACCTAGGAGTAGCTCCTGAGTATCACTGGGGATTGTTCAAACAACAGCAATCAAAATTCATGCCTAGGTAAAGATCTAGACATACTTGAACCCTGGAAGTCTGTTCATAAATTTTCACAAATCTTAAAGGTGGTAACCATTTAAAAATTTCTTTACTTCGTCTTTAAGTTATACCCAGTGATGGCTCAGGTTAACTTTTGGCTCTTTGCTCCAAGAGTTAGCCCTATTGGGTTCAGTGGACCATCTGTGGTTTTGGGGATTGAACCTGAATCAGCTGCTTACAAGGCAAGTTCCCTACCTGTTGTATTATATTGCTGTCCCCAACAATTCCCTTTAAAACAGAGGTCTCAAACTCAGTTTACCTGGGGGTTGCAGGAGGCAAAGTCAGGGTGAGGCAGGGCCACATAAGGGATTTTGCTTACCAAATATTCGCAATAAAAAATCGCATTAGTAAGAAAAAAAAAAATCGCGGGCCCGGAGAGATAGCACAGCGCAAGCAGCCGATCCAGGACCAAAGGTGGTTGGTTCGAATCCCGGTGTCCCATATGGTCTCCCGTGCCTGCCAGGAACTATTTCTGAGCAGACAGCCAGGAGTAACCCCTGAGCACCGCCGGGTGTGACCCAAAAACCAAAAAAAAAAAAAGAAAAAGAAAAAAAATCGCATTAAACATTTGCATACCCCAATGGAATTGCTTGGGGTATGCAAATGTTTAATGTGATTTTTTTCTTACTAATGCGATTTTTATTGCTATTATTTGGTAAGCGAATACTGCGATATTTGAAGGCCGGCCATGGGCCACAAAATGTATGAGGGCCGCAAATGGCCCGCGGGCCTCGAGTTTGAGACCCCTGCTTTAAAAGATAAACTAGAAGAGTATTCAGTAACGTGACTAGATTAAAAACATTGCTCCACAGAGACCAGTGATTACTCTAAGTCATCACAGTTCAAATAAAGCAAAAGAAAACAAAAAAATACATAATGTGTAAAAGTAATTTGAAGAGTACTTGACTTGCCCCCTGGGTCATGAAAAGAGGTTACTTTGGGGTGAGCATGTGTTTGTGGCCAGATGTGGCTATGTTACAAAAATCATCACTCCTGGTGATCCTGCTGAGTGCTAGGGTGAAACCACGGTTGGCTACATGTAAGGCAAGTCCCTACCACTGTAGTGTTAGAATGAATTGAATCGGAGGATAGACATGTGTCTGCTGATCCCTTGGGTGATTTTCTGTCCCTGCTGAAGTCGCATTTCCCCAAGAACTGACTCATGCTGCACAATACCAGGACCCACTGTTTCTCCAGGCCTGGGCCTCCGTACACACCAAGCCAGGTTGGCCTTGGTTCCAGACTGTTCTCCAGGTGTCTAGTCTCGGGACTCTGCCTCTCATTGGCTCAAATCTTGTGCCTGAACTCAGAAGATCCCAGAGCAGCAGATGACTGGAGGCTTGTGTTTCACCATCCATATCTGCCAGAAGCCTGCGTCTCCTCTCAGGTGGCAGAAGCTCGTACAAAGCGGTGGGTAGTGGCACTCTATCAAATCTGAAAGGTACTTGAATAGCTGGATATAAGTGCATGGAAAGACCAATGCAAGAGAACAGATTCCAGAGAAATCCAAATACAGATTTGGTGATACAGTAATGGGGACTTTATAGAGGGGTAAGGAGTAGGCAACTCCAACAGATTTTTGGGATAGGTCTCTATGTTCAGAATGAAATGAAACTTCCAAAAGAAAATCACAGAAAAGCAATTTCAGTCATAAAGTGCTGATATGAAAATAGAAAACAGGGACCGGAGAGATAGCATGGAGGTAAGGCGTTTGCCTTTCATGCAGAAGGTCATCGGTTCAAATCCCGGCGTCCCATATGGTACCCCGTGCCTGCCAGGAGCAATTTCTGAGCATGGAGCCAGGAGTAACCCCTGAGCACTGCCGGGTGTGACCCAAAAACCACAAAAAAAAAAAAAAAAAAGAAAATAGAAAACAGGGACCGGAGAGATAGCATGGAGGTAAGGCATTTATTTGCCTTTCATGCAGGAGGTCATCGGTTCGAATCCCGGCGCCCCATATGGTCCCCCGTGCCTGCCAGGAGCAATTTCTGAGCCTGGAGCCAGGAATAACCCCTGAGCACTGCCAGGTGTGACCCCCCCCCCCCAAAAAAAAATAGAAAACACCAAGTCATAAATAGGACTACATACAAATTAGAATTTCTTGAGTGGAAAAAAGGCAAATGTCCACTGGTGATGGGGGGGTGTCCTCTTATATGACTGAAACCTACCCACAATCATATTTGTAACCAAGGTGTTTAAATAAAATATTATTTAAAAAAAATAATAATAGTAAGAAAAAAAAGGCAAACATCAAAAGACAAATGGGGAGAAAAACTTGGAGCCCATATAGAAAAGGACTTTAAAACTCATGAAGATGTACAAAGGAGAAACAAGCATTGTTTATAGTGAGAATACAGAAATGAGAAGCCATCAGGATTGAAAACATAATCATAGAATGGCCAGAACTTCCTCTGTCCTGTCTTAACTGTCCTGCTCCATAATGCAGCACCTGCTACATTATCTAACAAACTCTCCTATAAGACTCCAGCTAGATTTAGATGTCTATTAATCACTACATTTTAACAAAGGAGTCTTAATTAAAAATGCTATCATAGAAAAGTCCAATTGCTGAATGGAGACTTTAATAAACATTTAAAATGCTAAGAAAGTTTAAAAAACACATGGAACTCTCACAAACTTGCCATGAAATAATTTTAGACATTGCAAATAGGCATGATTTAATTGCCTGTGTGTCTGTACAATAACAGTGCAATATGGAAATGATAGGAACAAATAAAAAGTGAATGCCCATACTGCTAGTAAAACTCATGCTATGAAGCTAATAGGCATAAAGGTTTGTGGTATAAGTTAAAGAGTGGCTTGGGGGGGGAGGGGAATGGATCTCTTAACATCCTGGGCTTGTGGTTTAAATAATGGATGTTGCCAAGAACACCTCTGTCCCAAACGAAAGTTTAATCAGTTTTGGCATTTCTTTAAAGTTTCTTGAAATTGGGGGCTGGAGAGATAGTATGGAGGTAAGGCATTTGCCTTGCATGCAGAAGGACGGTGGTTTGAATCCCAGCATCGCATATGGTCCCTTGAGCCTGCCAGGAGCGATTTCTGAGTGTGGAACCAGGAAATCCCTGAGCACTGCTGGGTGTGACCCAAAAACCAAAAAATAAAATAAAAGTTTCTTGAAATCAACATACGTATAAAATGCATGGTCTGAACTTTTAAAATTGGAGTTAGATCAGGGAAAGGGTAGAAATTGGAGGGGAAGGAAAAAGATGGGGAGAGGAGAGAGGAGGAGAGGACTGGAGGAGGGGAAGAGAGGGAAGAGAGGGAAGAGAAATCTGATTCCGTACCTGTCTCTAGTCCTGTTATACGTTTGCTAAAATCTTAACCTTAAAAGTCAGAAACTGGGCCTGGAGAGATAGCACAGCGGTGTTAGCCTTGCAAGCAGCCGATCCAGGACCTAAAGTGGTTGGTTCGAATCCCGGTGTCCCATATGGTCCCCCGTGCCTGCCAGGAGCTATTTCTGAGCAGACAGCCAGGAGTAACCCCTGAGCATCGCCGGGTGTGGCCCAAAAACCAAAAAAAAAAAAGTCAGAAACCTAAGTCATGCACAGATTGCCAAGGGAAAATAGAAAGTACATTGTAAACCATTTTTATGGTGTGATTCTTTCTGTAAAGATAAAATGACTTGCGAAGACAATGTTAGAAACAGAACATACAGAGAAACAGGGACATCGGGAGGGGTGATTTTATGAAAAACAAATTATTTATTGTCTCTGTGTCCTGAAAAAGTAGCAGAGAAAAACCAAAAAACCTATTGCCAGTCCACAACACCACATGCTGACTGTGTGCACAGAAATGCTCAACCCCAGGGCAGCCAGATACCAATGAGGGGATGAGGGGGTGGAGACACTTTGTGGGGTTCAGCTCAATAGCCCTTTCTTTTTATCTGTTGTTGTGTATGTAAACATTTCAATGGGATTATTATGTTACTGACCCTACCCTGATCGGTGATTGTGCCCTACACTAGGGTGTGACCTGGCATTCTGCTCACACCATTGGGTGGTACCTGATTCTGGGAGATAAAAGCAAGGGTCTGTGGAAGGCAGGAGGCTTTTTGGCTGGAACTGATGCTGAGGCTTTGGGCTTCAGTCTTGCCCATCGAATAAAGCTAATATTTTCATAAGCCTGACTGCTAGCTGTTTACCCGCCACTTCACCTCAGAACCGCCGGCAGAACAGGGTGGCAGACGGCAGAACAGGGTGGCAGACGAGTACTCCTAGCTGGAGGGGAAAGACCTCATCCTCCATCCCTCCATCAGTCAACCCCATCAAGGGCTGAATTGCAACAATCTGTTTTGGGGCCATACCTGGTAATGTTCAGGGATTACTCCTGACTCTGTTCTTAGGAATTGCTCAAGGTGATGTCTGGGGGTACCACATGGGATGCTAGGGATCAAACACTGGCTGGCTGTGAGCAAGGCAAATGCCCTCCCACTGTACTGTCAATCCAGCCCATCGAGAGCAGCTTCATGTCCTTGCTTCCTTCAGATGAGGGGTACTTGGCCCAGGTAGTGGGACTCTGCAGATGATGAACAACCAAAGGTCATTTGGCTACAGTGAAGTGGCCCCCCTACCTAGAGCAGGGAGGCAGCATGCTCCAGACCCTGACCTGCAGGTTGGCCCTGAATGAGGTGCTAATTGTATCACAGAGCAAAGTGAGTGTAAACTCACCAGACCCAGCCCTGGACATGGCTGCTACAGTATTGAGTTCAGCTGAAATGCCGGGTACATACAGGGCTCATAACACCATGGCAGTTCCAGGTTAGTATATGGAAGAAAGGACACCAGGTGGTCTAGAAGGTGGCAGGGCTGGTGCCTCCCCTTCCGGGCACCTTCCCACCCAGCTGTCCAGGCCATGAGCAGCAGGACGCACCCACAAAGGACCCTCGTCCCTCTTTGTGATGGCCCTGTCACCAAACAGAGCTGTCAGGTATGTCAGTCATGTTGCTTTGTGGCTATGTCAGTGCATAATCGGCAAGATTAGGTGGCCACAAAGGGCCCTGAATGAGGAGGTAATTGCGTCCCAGGGCAAAGTGAGTTAAAGAAACTCCTTTCCCACCAGCCCTGTGAAAGAGGTGACAGCTCATATTTTCCAGGGGAACAAGATAATTGCACTCAGCAATCTTTGTCCTATTGGAGAATACAGCCTGCTCACATTAAATATTCAAACCGTGGTCTGTATGGGCAGCACCCGACAACCAGTTACAGGAACCCTTTTCCTTTTTTTGGGGGGGGGGGTTTGGGCCACACCCGGCGATGCTCAGGGGTTATTCCTGGTTGTATGCTCAGAAATAGCTCCTGGCAGGCATAGGGGACCATATGGGACACCGGGATTCGAACCAACCACCTTTGGTCCTGGATTGGCTGCTTGCAAGGCAAACGCCGCTGTGCTATCTCTCCGGGCCGTACAGGAACCCTTGACATGGGCTGGTCTGAAAAGTTCCAAGCCAAGTCCTTGCAGTGTATAAACCAACAGAGGCCCAGCCCTGAGAATAGAGTGGGGCATAGTAGGGATCACCAGAGCCAAGGCTCATCCACACGGCACCCCCTGTTGACAAGGGGGTGATCTCTGTGGCACCAAGTGCACCACCTGTCATGCTTTTCTTTTTGTTTTTTTTGTTTTTTTTTTTTTTTTTTTTTTGGGCCACACCCGGCGGTGCTCAGGAGTTACTCCTGGCTCTATGCTCAGAAATAGCTCCTGGCAGGCACGGGGGACCATATGGGACACCGGGATTCGAACCAACCACCTTTGGTCCTGGATCAGCTGCTTGCAAGGCAAACACCACTGTGCTATCTCTCCGGGCCCCTGTCATGCTTTTAATTGCCACCCACTGGTGCCCAAGGCAAAGGGGAAATAACAGCCAGGGCTGCAGGCATAGAGTCCTATCAGCCTCTTTCCTGGTGTGAAACTGGTGAAATCAGCAGAGAAGTGTGGTAGATTCTAAGCTAGAAAAGCTTCTGGTGGGGCTAGAGAGAGAGAATGGAGGTAGGGTATTTGCCTTGCATGCAGAAGGACGGTGGTTCGTATCCCGGCATCCAATATGGTCCTCCGAGCCATTTTTGAGCCAGGAGTGATTTCTGAGCATAGAGCCAGGAGTAACCCCTGAGCGCAGCTGGGTGTGGCCCAAAAACCAAAAAGAAAAAAGAAAAAAAAGAAAAGCTTCTGGTGTCATGTCTCATTTGGATACTTTCCTGTGTTGGTCACAGCACCACAGAGTCCAGGAAAGAATGAGGGACCAGCGGGGAGTGAACTCTAGACATGGTTCAGGAATAGTTGGGCTCAGATCAGTGAGCGCCCTTGTGAACCAGCATGACCAGTGTGGACTTTGAGAGAGTATGGTCTAGTGTGGACTGGTGGGTGTGTGCCAATGTGGGCCTTAGGCTAGTGAGACCAGTGTGGACTGTGTTGCCCATGGGTGAGTGTGGCCAATGTGGCCAGTGTGGGCCCTTGTGGCTCTGTGTGAGAACTGGGCAAGTGTGGTCAGTGTGGCCAGTGAGGTTCTCTGTTCAGGTCAAGACTCGGACACAGCTTCCCTCCCATTCTGAAGCTGTTCTGGGCCAGGGCTGAGCAAAGCTGCTGCCATGGCCATGTGGGAGCCTATTCGCCTTGGGGCTTCCTTGATGCTGGTTTCAAACCTCCTGGAGCACATAGAAATCTGACAGGTTCCTTGTTTGGCATTTTCACCACAATCCTTTATCAGTCTTTCAGAGTTTCTCTTTTCTCCTGTTAAGAGTTGGCGTCATCAGCTCTAGTGACTGGACCTCAGAGTAACTTCCAAACCACACACAGGCTCAGTGAGGCCACGTGAGCCAGCTGTTAAAATGCGTGCCACAAGCTATTATGTTCTGCAGGTTTGGGAGACAAAAACCCACAGGGGTCCCATTTACAGTCTTCTAGCCCGCACAGAAAAGGGCCTTCTTTAGAGTGTGCTGAAGCAATTGTTTCCTTCCTCACTGGGGTTCAGAAAATGCCAGGAGGGACCCAGGGGACTAGCATTCCCCCAGTCTCCCACCGTAATCTGGTGGTCTCCTTTCAATGCAGGGGTTCCCTGAGCGCTTGCCTTGGGAGAATCTTCTCAGAGATAAAGTTGAATTATGTCCCTGAAGCCTTCTACTTGCCATTCTGCTGAGTCTAAAATCACACACACACACACACACACACACACACACACACATGCTTACAAACACACATAACATGCATAGAAATGCAGAAAAGGACACGTGTCTTTCTGACTTTGTATTTTAAGTAAAAGCCTAAAATTTAATTAGACTCCAGATGTCATGGCAGGCTCAAGAGTGATCGGGAGAGAAAATGTTTTGCTTAACTCACAGTTTAGATTGATGAGGTTGCTGTGGGCGTGACTGGAAATGTGGGGTGTTGCTCTGTATCCACACGTATTCTGAACACAAGGAAGGGACTCATTGACTCCTAAATCTTCAAACTGGTCCCTGTGGAGGTGGGAGGAGAATGTGGAGCCATCCCTAACAGCAGCTTTTGTAGGAACCACGGAACTGGCACACAAATACTGCTCCAACTAGATTTTTGGAGCCTATGGAGTTCTGCCTCTGTTTCCCCATCTTTTATTTTCCCCCGGTAGGAGAAGAGCATGCAAAGTACTCAGAACAGTGAGTTCTGGAAAGCTGGGTGCCAGAAGGGTCCTCCAGTTCCTCATTCCTGTTCCTATGCACCATGTCCAAAGGATGAGATTCAATCTGTATCTTGTACATAGGGCACATTGCTCCTCTGTTTTGTGGAAAGGCTGGGAAAGGGCAAGAAGTGGCTAGAGTGTGTGACTATCAGAGTGTGTGACTGCCTTGTAACTGTACACTTGGGTGGGCTGCAAGAACAGTAAGCACTCAGCCAGTCTCTGCAGGGGGCAACTCAGTCCAGGGGTTGAGGAGTGTGTGTACAGGGCTTAGAGGACCTCAGCATCATTCCCACCAGTTGGCCCAGTGACTCAATGTGAAGGACCAAGGATATGCTGTGGCTCAAGACCTGCAGTGGCAGTCCACTCTGGCCACCCCAAGGTTGCTCAGGGACCTCTAGGACTGCACCCATATATGTTTGTAGCACAAGTAATCAAGCCTTTTCGGTTGAACTATCTCCCTGGCCCCATACACATATTTCTCAGGCAAAATTCTGACAGTGAAGGGTGGGTACTGTACAAAGTGCCAAGGAGTAAGCCTAAGCAAAAGTACAATGGTATCTCAGCTCTGGATCTAAGAAGTTGTAGTGTTGGGTGCTGCTGAGTAGATAGACAAGTGTTTACTTCGCTGTTTATTTTTATCGAGTGAATTTTATTGACTTTTTATGGTTTGATTTTATTGTCCTCACCATGATTTACAATATTGTGAATGATGGTTTCCTGTGTACATAATTCCTACATCACTCTGCAGAAAGGCTCTCTCACCTCTGCAGTAACAAGCCAAGACCCACACCCTTTCCCACCTGCTACCGAGCAGATTAGAGGCTGACTTTTGATGGATTTATGATAAGAGGGTAAAGACAAGTAAGAAAAAAACCCAATCTTTTCAACATACTGTGCTAGAGCAAGTGGGTGGATGTATGTGAAACATCGCAAATGAAACCAAACAGATCTTTGTCTTAAATGCAAAATCTAAAGCCAATCAAAAAAACAAACAAGCAAATAAACAGAAAAATCAGTGAAACCTTGGGATAAGCAAAAAATTCATAGATAAAAAAATTCTCCTCTAACAAAAAGACATTATTATTTTTTATTTTTGTTTTTGGGCTACATCAGGCAGTACTCATAAGTTATCCCTGAATCTGCTCATAAATCACTTCTTGCAGTGCTCAGGGGCCAAATAGGATGCTGAGGATTAAACTTGGACAGCCCTGTACAAGGCAATTATCTACCTGGCCCCACAAAAACAGACAAAACAAACAAACAAAAAACATTAAGAAAATGAAAAAAAGAGGCATGGATTGGACGAAACTAGTTGGTATGACATAAAGGACAAATGAGTTCTGGCCATTATTTATACAGAATTCTCAAAATTCAGAATAAGAAAACAAATTTTAAGTGGAAAATACTTGTACGATGCTTGATTAAAGAAGAGATATTGAGAGCAAGTAAGCACACCAGAAGAAGCTTAGAATCATTAGGAAAGTTTAATTTAAGCTATGTGAGAGACTATTGACATTGCTTATAACAGCATTAAAAATGGAAAGTTAATGAAGCTGTGTGGGAACTGGAGCTCACATTCTTTGATAGTGAGAATGCAAAGTGGTGCAGACATTTAAACAGATTTTGGCAGTTTCTTATAAAAGTAAACATTTACTATAGAACTAGCAATCCTGCTTCCAAGTATTTATCCCATGAGCTTAGGTCCATGGGAAAAACATGACTATTTATAGCCACTTTTATCCTTTCTGCTAACCTTTGAAGTTTGGAGAGAGAAATTTAATCTACTTAATTTTAAAATAAATACTGAGGGGCTGGAGAGAGAGCACAGCAGGTAGGGCACTTGCCTTGCATTTAAATAACCCAGGTTTTCTCCCCAACAACCGGAGCTCTACCAGGAGTGATTCCTGAGATCAGAGCTGGGGCACTGCTTAGTGTGATCTCCCCCCCCTCCCCACAAATAATTACTGATTTGGAGGGACTTATCTCTGTCATTTTTGCTATTTGATACTTAGATGCTTCATAGTTTGGTTTGGTTTTGCATCCAAACCTGTCAATTGTGAATCTTAACCATCATTGAGAGTGTTGAGGGATCTTTACACATAACCATCGTTGGCGTCCTAATAGAGTTTTTTTTTTGGGGGGGGGCGTTGGGTTTTTGGGCCACACTAGGTGACTTTCAGGTGTAACTCCTGGCTATACTCTCAGAAATCACTCCTGGTAAACTTCAGGGGTCGGGTCTCTTAGTATTTAGGCCAAGGTTATTCCTTTCCACGCCCCTCATACTTTGGTGGGCCTATGCAAACAACAATTGCCACTCTAACACCGTTTTTACTGTGCTCCTTTGACTCTAATCCTTAAAAAAAAAAACCACTTAAAATTTGAGGTTAACTTAAGCTAATATGCATGTACATGGAAATGTAAAAAGTACTATGCCTCTAATGTTTAAGGAGTTACATAAGTTTTATGGCTTTAGATTGCCTTGTGTGCTGTTAAGAAATATTATAATGTGTTACAATCTGGGGACTTGAGGGACAAAGTAATTGTACATGGGTTCTGTTTTATTTGTCTTAACGTTCTTTGGCTGAAAGTTCAAAGTTAAAATATCAGCAAGGGGGGGCCGGAGAGATAGCATGGAGGTAAGGCGTTTGCCTTTCATGCAGGAGGTCATCAGTTCGAATCCCGGCGCCCCATATGGTCCTCTGTGCCTGCCAGGAGCAATTTCTGAGCGTGGAGCCAGAAATAACCCCTGAGCACTGCCGGGTGTGACCCAAAAACCACAAAAAAAAAAAAAAAAAAAAAAAAAGAAAATATCAGCAAGGGGACTTCTTCTGAGAATTATGTTATGGGTGATTGTCCTTCCACTGTAACTTTACCTTGTCCTCTTTCTTTGCATCTTTGTTCTCATAATTAAAAAAAAAAAAAAAGAAATCACTCCTGGTGTGGGGATCATATGGGATGCCAAGGATCAAACCGAGGTCTGTCCTGGGTCAGCTGCATGTAAGACAAATGCCCTACTGCTATTCTAGTGCTCTGGCCCCAGACTGATAGCATTTTTGTCCCTTATTTCCTGCATTACTATACTTCTGTTTTGTGTTTATTTTTGAAGTGAAGTATTTAAATATCCTCATTTATTTTCTTTTGTGTAGATAACAGAGCTACTACTATGATTTTCTTTGTAGCTTCCACCAGGATTATATTTAGTTATAAAAAAAACTTATTTCCACTTTAATCTGATTTTATAACAGTATGATTTTTAGAAACATATAAAATGTCTGCTCCTAGCTAGGGGCTTGGCTTAAAGACAGAGCACATATATAGCTTGCATGAATAAAACCTTGGTTTTTGATCAACAAATAAACACGAGTCTGCTTCCCTATAGTTTTATTGCATTCCCTTTAGTTGTTGGTTTTATAAAATTACACCGTTATACATTATCTGCCCCTAAACACCAAATAATGATTCTTTGAAGTACACTAAATGTCTTAAATTATGTTGAAATAGAATTTGGAGCTGTGAACCTAAGCTACAATAGTACTCACCTTTAGATTATTATTATTTTGATATATTCATTTCTTGGGGGGGTCACACCCGGCGGTGCTCAGGGGTTACTCCTGGCTGTCTGCTCAGAAATAGCTCCTGGCAGGCACGGGAGACCATATGGGACACTGGGATTCGAACCAACCACCTTTGGTCCTGGATCGGCTGCTTGCAAGGCAAACGCCGCTGTGCTATCTCTCTGGGCCCTATATTCATTTTTTTTTTTTTTTGGTTTTTGGGCCACACCCAGTAACGCTCAGGGGTTACTCCTGGCTATGCGCTCAGAAGTTGCTCCTGGCTTGGGGGACCATATGGGACACCGGGGGATCGAACCGTGGTCCGTCCAAGGCTAGCGCGGGCAAGGCAGGCACCTTACCTCTTGCGCCACCGCCCGGCCCCCCTATATTCATTTTTTTTATTTTTATTTATTTATTTGGTTTTTGGGTCACACCCGGCAGCGCTCAGGGGGTTACTTCTGGCTCTATGCTCAGAAATCGCCCCTGGCAGGCACAGGGGACCATATGGGATACTGGGATTCGAACCATTGTCCTTCTGCATGCAAGGCAAATGCCTTACCTCCATGCTATCTCTCTGGCCCCATAAAGTTTATTTATTTTTAAAATATATTTAAACACCATGATTCCAAACATGATGGTAGTTGAGTTTTAGTCATAAAAAGAACACGCCTTTTCACTAGTGCAACCCTCCCATCACCAATAACCCATCTCCTTCCTCCCCCACCCCCCCCCCCTGTATTTGAGACAGGCTTTCTATATTCCTCACTCACTGGCATTGTTATCGATAGTTCTCAGTGTAGTTATTTCTCTAAGTGCACTCACCTCTTTTTGTGGTGTGCTTCATAACCTGAGCTGGTCCTTCCGACCCTCATCTCTGGGAATTATCTCAATGTCCTGAGCTGGTCCTTCCGACCCTCATCTCTGGGAGTGTCCCCCCACCAGCTATGCCTAGAAGTGATTCCTGAATGCAGAATCAGAGTAAGCCCTGGGCATTGCCAGGTGTAGCCCAAAAGCAACAACAAAAAACAAACAAACAAAAAAGATAATTGCACCCTTCAGGATATGTTTCTGAGTGAAGGAGGAAAGAATAGCACAGAGGAAATGAGTGGTTTTTATAGAACTGGGACTGGGACCAGAGTGATAACACAGTGAATATGGTGCTTGCTTTGCACGTGGCTGACCCAGGTTCAACCCCTGGAATCCTATGTGGTTCCTGAGCCTGCCAGAATTGATCCTGAGCATCACTTGGTATGGCCGCCCTCAAATAAAACCCAGCAACAACAACATCAAAATTATAATTATATATGTCTTTCCTGTGTGTTAAGTAAGAGATGTGTTGCTCATTTGTGATTAAAGAAACACATAAATGGACGAAGGGACCAAAGATGCTTCATTTGGCTTCAAGTTAGATGGAAAGTCTTTTCTTATTTCTTACTCAAGCATTTTATTCAGTGGTGGTCTAATGGTTACTAACATCTCTATTTTTTTGGTTGTGCTTGGTTTGGGGGTCATGCCTAGAGGTGCTCAGGGCTTATTCCTAACTCTGCACATATTCCTGGGGTTGGGGAGCCAAATGAAATGTTAAGAATTTAGGGGGCTGGAAAGATAGCATGGAGGTAAGGCATTTGCCTTTCATGCAGAAGGAGGTTGGTTCAAATCCTGGCATCCCAAATCGTCCCCTGTGCCTGCCAGGGGCAATTTCTGAGCATAGAGCCAGGAGTAACCCCTGAGCGCTGTCGGATGTGACCCAAAAAACCAAAAAACCAAAAAAAAAAAAAAAAAAAGAATTTAACTTGATAAATTATGGTCAAAGTGAGCGTCCTACCCACTGACTATCACTCTAGCCCCACCCCACATCCCAGTTTTGTGTAATATGGCATGTATGGTTTCTCCTTAACTTTTCTTGAAGGTGGTTTTTTTCAGCTATAGGATTATTAGTCAGTTCTTTTTTTCTTTTAGCACTCAATTATTTATCTGTCCACTGCTTTCTTTTCTTTCTTTTTTTTTTTAAACATGGAACGCTTCACGAATTTGCGTGTCATCCTTGCGGAGGGGCCATGCTAATCTTCTCTGTATCATTCCAATTTTAGTATATGTGCTGCTGAAGCGAGCACAGTCCACTGCTTTCTGACCTCATTTCTTTTCTGTTTTGTTTTGGGCCACACCCAGTAGTACTCGAGGAGTACTCCTTAGCTTTACACTCAGGAATTATTCCTTGCAGGCTTGGGGGACATATGAAATATCAGGGATCAAATCTGGGCCTACTGTGTGCAAACTAAACGCTCTACCTTTTTGACCCCCTGACATATTTCTGATAAGAAACTGCAGATCTGGGCCTGGAGAGATAGCACAGCGACGTTTGCCTTGCAAGCAGCCGATCCAGGACCAAAGGTGGTTGGTTCGAATCTCGGTGTCCCATATGGTCCCCCGTGCCTGCCAGGAGCTATTTCTGAGCAGACAGCCAGGAGTAACCCCTGAGCACCACCGGGTGCAACCCAAAAACCAAAAACCAAAAAAAAAAAAAAACAAACAAAAAAAAAAGAAACTGCAGATCTAGCTGGTTTTAAATCAGAAGTGATGAATTGCTTCTGCTATCATTTTTCCAAATATTCTCTGAATCCTTTTCTTTCTCTCCTTCATATGAACATCCACAACACATATGTTGTTCTGCTTGGAGGTGTCTCTCAGGCTCCTTAAGTTCTTTTTAATTTTTTTTTTCTCTCAGTTCCTGAGGACCAATAATTTTTATGGTCCCATCTTCAAGTTTGTTAATTCTTTCTTCTGCCTGTTCATATCTGTCTTTGAATATCTATAAGCCTTTTTTTATTTCAATTACCATGAGTTTCTTATCTCTTCAGAGATTTTCTCTGGATAGGTAAGGTCACTTCCTTTTTTTTTTTTTTTTTTTTTTTTTTTTTTCATGGTGGATGGGTGTGTGCACAGCCTGCTATGCTCAGGCCTGAATCCTGGCTCTGTGCTCAAGGATCACTCCTGGTGATACTCTGAGGACCATATGTGGGGCTGGTTCAGTTGTGTGCAAGGCAAACACCGTACCCATCGTACTACGTCTCTGGTCATAGGTAAGGCCATTTCTTAATTTGTATACATTCAGTATTTCATGTCTGACTCAGAGAAGGGGAAATGGCAAAATACAGGGAATATTTGGTCCTTTATTTGATCTTGGGAGTTGCCTGAGCTGATGGAGCATGAAGAGGTCTGACAGTAACTGCTGTCTACTGCTTTAACTGCTTTCTGCACCCCTGTGATCAGAAGCAATCATCAAGTAAAGAATAAATACATGTTGGAGAAGAGGGTTTTTTGCTTATCCTGAGAATCTGCCTTACAACTTCTCCAGGAAATATGTCCAGCTGTCTACCCTGTAACTGGGAAATTGTTCATAATTTACCACTAAAAGGTTTTTCACTAAAACTTTTCCCTGGAAGTTGCAAACCTTCAGCATACTCTCAAATTCCAAAAATAGTTTAACAACACAGTTGTTGTTTAGGTGGGATGCCAGATTTTAGAGCTTCCTACTCTTCCATATTTCCAAAAGAACTCATGGCTGATCCTTCTTTGAAGTTTTGGTGTCTTTGTTGATGCTCCCATTTTGTTCATGTGTAAGTTTCTTAAGTCTATTTAATTGTCTTTCTGTATTCTTTTGTAGCAAACTGGGCTCCTTTCATATAACTTACTAAATGAAATGGTTTTTTTCATCATCTCCTAAAAATGTTTCACACCCCCCAAATTAAAAATAAATAAAAGTAAAAATCATCAACAATACAATTTTTGATTTTTTCCTAGTAAGGCATTGACGAGTGTAGTCTCATAGTTTATCAAACCTTTTGTGGAGATGTGTCTTCTCTGTGTGCACCCAAAATATCCCAATTAAGGCAGATTCTCAGGGTTTTGTTGTTGTTCCTTTGTTTTTTATTTTTTTATATTTTATTTTTTAAGACGTATGTGTTCTCTTGCTCCCTCTGTTGTCTATCTCTGGAACTTCAGAATGCTCTAGAACCTTCGCCAATTTCCAAGAGCTCTCTCCTTTGTTCTCCACAGTCCTAGGGCCTGCACAGTATGTTGGTTCTATCACTATGTTCAATCTGACAGACCGTCAGTGCACCTACCTCAGAATAGCCCTCTTCACAAACTGGAATTTGTAAACACACTTCATTCTTTTCTTCCTTTCGGAGGAAAAATGTATATTGGCTACTTTTCTGCTACCTGTGCCTTGGAGAAGAACTAAGGACCTGACACTGAACAACTCTTGTCTGTTTCAAACATGCTGTTCTTGAATTTGAACTTGTCTGGGCTACTGTGATTTTTAGGTTGTTTCTGGAGTTTCATAAGGGCTTTTTTTTTTTTTTTTTTTTTGTGGTTTTTGGGTCACACCCAGCAATGCTCAGGGGTTACTCCTGGCTCCATGCTCAGAAATTGCTCCTGGCAGGCACGGGGGACCATATGGGGCGCCGGGATTCGAACCGATGACCTTCTGCATGAAAGGCAAATGCCTTACCTTCATGCTATCTCTCCGGCCCCTTCATAAGGGCTTTTGAGGCCATCTATTGCCATTCAGTTGGGTGTCTCTGGGGAAAAACACCATGGGTTTCCTGTTCTGTTCTTCTGAAGTCACTCTCTTGTGACTTCTCAGAATAGTGATGAGCATGAGTATTCACACTGTAAGCTTTCCTATTGGAAACAGACCCTGTGTAAGTGTACAGGACAAAATTCACTGTATTTAAATAATTTCCTACGAGTTAACATCTCAAAGGGTTATAAATGACTATAGCCAACAGAATGTGTGCTCAATGGAGAAAAAAGAAGTATACACCACCAGAGAATTATATTACTCTTTATAAATTTCTGTTCTTTGGCCCACATCTGACTGTGCTCAGGACTTACTCCTTGCTTTGAGCTCAGGGATCACTCCTGGCAGGACTCTGGGAACCAAACCAGACTCAGTCATGTGCAAAGCAAGTGCCCTGCCTACTGTTCTACCTCTCTGACCCTGAATAAAATTAACCTTAAATGGAATTGTTAGCACTTCAGTATGGCATTGAAAGGATAAGCGGTAAGTATTTTTCTTATTTCTAGGTTTAATTTAGTCTTTTCTTAACAGATTTTCATAAATATACCTCATTATTTTAAATAATTTTTATTGTGACCAAAAGTGAATAACAAATCTTTTACAGTAATATTTAAGGTACAGGGTGACAATGAATTAGGGCCTTTCCCACCACCAGGGTTGTCTTCTCTCCACCCCTTTATCCAGCATGTGTTCCTAACAAAGGAAGTGATGTTTTGACTGATTCATTTACATCAGTTTAGCCAGAGATGTTAATAAGGCCAAATAGGTCTCCTTGCACTAGACTCAGCAGAACTAAAGTCAGAAGCTTCAACTATCACAAGAAGCCAAAAAATTCACTTTAGATATTTAGTAGGAAATTAAAGAGCAATTTTAAATACCCTTTATCATCTCAGAAATTTTTTAAAAATTCTCATAAATTTTCTCTTCTGAGGCCTGAAAACTTCAGGAAATGAACCTACTCTCAATTTTGCTGTAGAACTTATTAAGAGAGGATGGGTTCCATTTTCTGGAAGGTTTTAAAAATTTCTTAAAATTTTTGACCTGACAGAAATGGTCTCCTTGCTCCCTATAGAGAAAAATTATTATATCTTTTCCTTAGTGGGTCAAGGGGTCTGAATACTATAGCTGAAGTACAACCTATGTACCTAAAAATAGATTTTTAACAAATGATTAAATAAACTTTATTTTCAAATGTAACACTACAGAATATTTAGGCAATGTTGCAAGTCAGATGTCCTATTTAATGTTAAAAAGAAAAGCAGAGGGCCCGGAGAGATAGCATAGCAGCGTTTGCCTTGCAAGCAGCCGGTCTAGGACCAAAGGTGGTTGGTTCGAATCCCGGTGTCCCATATGGTCCCCCATGCCTGCCAGGAGCTATTTCTGAGCAGACAGCCAGGAGTAACCCCTGAGCACTGCTGGGTGTGGTCCAAAAACAAAAACAAAAAATACCAAACAAATAAAAAAGAAAAACAGAAGGCCAAATAGATTATTAAGAGGTTTAAGTAGCTTGACTTTCATGTAGCCAGCCCTGATTTAATCTCTGGAAGTCCCTGAGCGTATATAGACTGCTCAGTCTTCCATGACTTTGAACTTATTCGTTTTTTCCAATTATTTTCATTTTATTTCCTGGGTTTCTGGATCACAGCCAATAGTGCTCAGGAATCACTCCTAGCTAGATTCAAGGGACCTGGGGTGCCCAGATCAAATCCACATCTGCCATGTGCAAAGCAAGTGCCCTAACCACTGAGCCCTCTGGTCTCAGCTATGGCTTTGAATTTTTTGTTTGTTTGTTTTGTTTTTGGGTCACACCCAGTGGTGCTCAGGGGTTGTTCCTGGCTCTGCACTCAGAAATCACTTCTGGCAGGCTCGGGATACCATATGGGATGCCAGGAATTGAACCAGGGTCGATCCAGGTTGACTGTGAATAAGGCAAACGTCCTTGTACTATCACTCGTTGTGCTATCACTCCAGTCCAAGTGTGAACAATTTTGCCACCATTTCAACACACTTTTAGAAGATTTATTTGCAAGTATTTGAAAATAAGGAAAATAAATGTCATTTTCTTTTTTTTTTTTTTTTTTTGGGCCACACCCGGTAGTGCTCAGGGGTTACTCCTGGCTGTCTGCTCAGAAATAGCTCCTGGCAGGCACGGGGGACCATATGAGACACCAGGATTTGAACCAACCACCTTTGGTCCTGCATCGGCTGCTTGCAAGGCAAACGCTGCTGTGCTATCTCTCCGGGCCCAATGTCATTTTCTTCTGAGAGGCCATACTTTATCTTTTCATTTAAAGTGTGTTGAAATTAATCCCCTTTTCCATTCTTGACAAATGCTTGATTTCAGACAAGGAGAATCTTGTCATCCTAGGTAAGCAAATTATTCAGAGCACTGTCAGAGTTATCTGCTATGATTGCTTCTTGAGCAGCCTCAATCACTAATGTTAATTATCCACATTAGCTAAAGTCATTAACTTCCCTTTTGCTAAGTAACAAAACTACCCACCTTTATACGTGCAGACTGTGTTACATGTAAGATCTCTAGACACAGTTTCTGTGACTGTAAAAGTACAAGATGATTTTTAGGTTCAACAGTTGGGCAGGAGAAAGAGGAAGCCAACTTGAGAAAGCATGGCCATTGTTATCCGAACAAGCACTGGTTAGATAGCAGGTGTTGTCTTAGGGCCAGAGTTGACAAGATCTTTGCATTGACTGACCAATGGCAACTGGACCTAATTCTAATACAAGTGTGTGCAGGTTCCCACACGAACTCAATGCTGACATCATCAGGCTCCTTTGGGTCTGGAACCCTCTGTAGATGACAGTTGCAAGCTACCAGAAATTGCCTGTGCTTCTGACTGACTACTGAAGATCAGTAACTCTCAGATTCCACCTCCAGCTGGATTCATTTGACTGAACAGCTCACATAATTCAGGAAACCTTCTCATTCTTTAGCCCAGTGGTTCTCCAAGTCAATTCTGATTGGAATCACTGGAACCAATATAAAATCTTAATGCAGGGGCCCTCTCCCAGAGATAGTTCTGATGGAATTTGCCATGGTTGGGGTCTTCAGTCCTGTTCTTAGGAATATTAAAAAGATATTAGGATTAAAAATTTTTTTTATTAAAACCAATGTGAATTACAAGTCTTTCACAGTTGTATTCCAGACACACAGGGACAGTGAATTAGGGCCATTCCCACTACCAGTGTTGACCTCCCTACACTATAGTTCTCAGCATGCATCCCATACCTCCACCCTTAGCCCTCTGGATTGCTAGCCTAACAGGTTCATTTTGCAAAAGATATTGGGAATTTTAAAAGCTCTTTGGGTGATTCTAATGAGAAAAGTTTGAGACTCTCTGTACTGGATCATCAATATATTACAAAGGCTGTATCTGGGGAGCAGTGGTGAGAAGAGATGTGTGTAAAAGCATGGGGAAAGGTGAGCAGCTTTGGCATCCATTCTGGGCACATCAATTCCACCCGACCCTATTCTTTATCTACACAGATTCACCAATCCACAATCTCTTCACATCAACCTCACCCTTTTTTGGCTTTTGTGGAGGCTTCATTCCATAGGAGGGAATGATAAACTCACTGACTTGGTATTAAACTCAATGTCCTTTCTTTTTCTCTCCCTACATAACAAGAAATCTTGTTCCCAGATGTGTGTGTGTGTGTGTGTGTGTGTGTGTTATGTGTATGTTTTAACCTTTCCACCTAGCTACCAGATCAAGGGGGGGTTCCAAAATTTACCTACATTAACACAATAAACATTTTTTTGTTTTTGTTTTTTTTGAACCACACCCAGTGGTGCTCAAGGGTTACTCCTGGCAGGCTCAGGGACCCCTATGGGATGCCGGAGATTGAACCCTGGTCTGCCACGAGCAAAGCAAATGCTCTACATGTGTTATCACTCCAGACCCAACAAGAAACTTTTTTTTTTGTGTGTGTGTGGTTTTTGGGTCACACCCGGCAGTGCTCAAGGGTTATTCCTGGCTCCAGGCTCAGAAATTGCTCCTGGCAGGCACAGGGGACCATATGGGATGCTGGGATTTGAACCGATGACCTCCTGCATAAAAGGCAAACGCCTTACCTCCATGCTATCTCTCCGGCCTCTAAGAAACATTTTTTATCTCACAACATTTAGGGAATTTCAAGTCAGAAATGGTGAATGAAAACCAAGCATGTGTGAGAGATATATTCTGCTTATCTAAATGAGCAGATACATCTTTCCTGCATCATAACATTACATGGACTAGATGTTAGTGGTATAGCTCAAAAGTAAAGGAGCACTGCTACTGTGCGTGGGGTGGCAGGTCAGGTGGGGTTGGCATTCTGAATGAGCACTAGGCTCCACGTCCCAAAGTCTTGCTCACAAACAGAATCTCACACATCACGGACATAGTTGCAACGAGCACCAAATTATTTGTCAAAAATTAGAAATCTGGGGACCAGAACAATAGCAGAGCAGTAGGGCATTTTCTTGCATGCAGTAGATCTGGGTTTGATCCCTAGCATCCTTTATGATCTCTTGAATACTGCCAGGAGTAACTCCTGAGCATAGAGCCAGGAGAAGCCCCTGAGCACTGCCAGGTGTGCATATCAACTCCCCACCCCCAATTCTAGAAGTCCATAGTCTTTTGTCCCAAAGTTTATTGTTAAAGGGAACAATCAAAGAATAAACTGATAGCAAGAAGTCAGCAAGTCTTTTTTTTTTTTTTTTTTTTGGTTTTTGGGCCACACCCGGCGGTGCTCAGGGGTTACTCCTGGCTGTCTGCTCAGAAATAGCTCCTGGCAGGCACAGGGGACCATATGGGACACCGGGATTCGAACCAACCACCTTTGGTACTGGATCGGCTGCTTGCAAGGCAAACGCCGCTGTGCTATTTCTCCGGGCCCGAAGTCAGCAAATCTTAGCCACTGCCCTCAAGATCATCTGAATGAAAGTTAAGCACTTATGCAAGATTCAAACTCTTCCAGTCTTATCTGACAGCTTTATTGTTTCTGACCAAAATATGTGCCTGCAAGCCCTGGAGCAGCTCAAACTGGTAATCCAGCAGTGTTCAACCATCTGCTGCACAAAGTCCCAAAGACTGGCCCAGAGCATGACTAGTGGCCAGCGGTACAGGTCCCACAGTTCTCATCTCCACCGGCCCTGAAAGGCAGTGGGACGGAGGCCCATAGTCAGTTATGGTAAGAAAAGATTAAAAACTGCTGGCAAGGCTGAGGCTGTGCCTGTCTCCCTGCAGTGAGTAGTCAGTGTCCTGAGGAATTTGTAGGCTGGGAGGTCTTTGGCCTTGAGGCACAATATGCAGGGAATGTTGTTTAATTGGCTCTGAGGAATTTACAGTTTGAGCTTCTTGATTGAGGTCAGGGCCCGAGTTCAGTCTTTTATGTCTTAGCATCACTGCTCTGTAACATGAACATAATAAATGTTTAAGGACTGTACTAATTAATATTAATCAAAGCCTTTGTTTTATTTTTGGTTTGGGACCACACCTTGAGCAATGCTCAAGAGTTACTCATGGCTCTGCACTCAGAAATTACTCCTAGTAGGGTGCTAGTGCAGGTGAGGAAACTATATGGGATGCTAAGGATCAAATTCAGGTCCACTGTATGAAGAAAAACTCCCTACCCACTGTACTACTTCTCTGGTTCCTATTAATCAAAGTCTTAATGTTAATTAAGGTCCTTGAAAGTTCTATATAAAAGACATGCCTAGAACATAAACACTACAAAGTTTTATGTATTGCAAAGTTTGTCTTTTTTTTTTTTTTTTTTTTTTTTGGCCACATCTTGTGACGTTCAGGGGTTACTGCTGGCTATGCACTCAGAAATTGCTCCTGGCTTGGGGGACCAAAGACACCAGGGGATTAAACCACAGTCTGTCCTAGGCTAGCGCTGGCAAGGTAGATGATTTACCACTCTGCACCACCGCTCTGGCCCAAAGTTTGTCATTTTATGTTTAAATTTAATTGAAAATAATTGTAAATTTTTAAAATTTTGTGTCACTTCCAATGTGCTCAGGGCTTCAGGGTACCAGACATGTGCCAGGGATTGAACTGGGGCTGGCAGGGTGCAAGGAAAACACCTTAGTCCCTGTATTACTTCTCCATCTTCATTACTGTACATTAATAAATGTACAGTTTCAGAATACAAGTTCAAAATACTTTTTGTGTGTTTTTGGGCTATACCTGGCTTATGGGTCACTCCTGGTGATGCTTGGGGATACATAGAGTGCTGGATATTTGCCTAGACTTCCTGCAAGCACAGCATATGGTCAGTCCTTCGAATAATCTTTCTGGTCTTGAAAGTTTAAAAAAATACTGCTTAGATATGACATCCTGATGATGAGGAAACAGCAACAACATGATCTAAGGGCAGGTTGCCCTCTCTCATCACCTAATGGTGAGAGGAAATCAGAAGACACTGTCCTTTGATCTGTGCAAAACCAAGATCACTAATTACAGAAGACTGATTTGGATAATCGCAAGTGAGCTCAACTTTTCCTGGGACCAAAAAGAAAGACTTTATCCTAGGCTTCGTCCTAGAATCTGTGCAAAAACCAAGATCACAAGTTAAAGAAGACTGACTACAACAACCGTGATGGAGCAGAACTTAACTTGATCCTAGATTTCATAGTAGGATCTGTGCAAAAACTAAGATCTCTAATTATGGAGGACTGATTTGTACAACCACAACTGAGCAGAACGTTTCTTGGCACCATGAAAAGACCTTGGGGTGGGCCCGGAGAGAGAGCACAGTGGTGTTTGCCTTGCAAGCAGCCCATCCAGGACCAAAGGTGGTTGGTTCGAATCCCAGTGTCCCATATGGTCCCCCGTGCCTGCCAGGAGCTATTACTGAGCACCGCCGGGTGTGGCCCAAAAACCAAAAAAAAAAAAAAAAAAAAAAAAAAAAAAGACCTTGGGGTTTGACAATGAACATGTCTGGAGCCTGTAGTTGTTCCCATGTCAATATGCTTCAAAGGTGGAGAAACCTTGTACCTCTTAGGCCAAAAGAATTTCTTAGGCCAAGGGAATTTCCTTTCTAATTTCCCCTATGCAAAAATAAAAAACTAAAAAACCTTGCCACACCAGCCCCCCACTTTTTTCATTTTGTTTGTTGTTGTTGTCTTGTTTTAGTTTCCTTTTCCTTTCTTCTTTTAACTTTATATTTATAGGGGTCAGAGAGATAGCACTGTGGTAGGACATTTGCTGCGGACTTTTATCATAATAAGATAAAAGTCCCTGAAGCAAACCTTAGTGGGTTTATTTTTCCACTGGGAATCAAGCGGATGCACGAGTGGACGAATATGAAATATGAAATATGAAATAAATGAAACCACACAGAATTACATGGTAAAAACAAGAGGGAGAGTCCAGAGAGAATTTATTTCTTGAATCGGGCCTTATATAGATGGATTTTTGGGGCGTAGCCAGGGAAGAAAAGAAAAGGGGATGAACCAATGAGATCTGAGCTAGAATTAGCATATGAAGAGACAGGTAAAGAGAAACCAGATATCTTTAAGGAAATAGGGGGAGAGAGAGATCACAAAAGAGCTCAGCAGGAGACTTTTGGCGGGCTTTGGTACTGACATTTCTTTGTCTGTAGGAGCTGAGGCTGGATTTCTATAGTGGCCAAATAGAGAATGGATGTAATGTTACAGTCATGTTGGGATTACCGCCAATAATCCACGCAAAGGGTCAAATGATTGACTTCGCTAAGCGGGTCTTTTGGCAAATAATTATTTTAGAAGAGGAAAGCCCTGCACCAGGGAAGGAAAATACCAAGTCTGGTGCGTGCTTTCCTTAGATGGGATGTAACAGACATTTTTCTTGCAATTGACTGATCTAGGATGGACAGTGGTTCAAATCCAGGTTCAAATTGACAGGAGCAATTTATTATTTTTTTTGTTTTGTTTTTGGGTCACACCCAGCGGTGCTCAGGCATTACTCCTGGCTGTCTGCTCAGAAATAGCTCCTGGTAGGCATGGGGGACCATATGGGACACTGGGATTCGAACCAACCACCTTAGGTCCTGGATCAGCTGCTTACAAGGCAAACTCCGCTGTGCTATTTCTCTGGGCCTGCCAGGAACAATTTTTGAGCAACGAGCCAGGAGTAACCCCTGATCGCTGTCTGTTGTGACCCAATCCCCCCAAATTTATATTTATAGCTTCTAGCAAGGGGCTTCTCCCAGCTTTCTTTACCCCCGAACAAAACACTAGAATATAAATCATCTTGTTCAGGCTCATAAATTGAGGTGGGTTGGGGCCGGAGAGATAGTATGGAGGTAAGGTGTTTGCCTTTCATGCAGGAGGTCATCGGTTCGAATCCCGGCGCCCCATATGGTCCCCCGTGCCTGCCAGGAGCAATTTCTGAGCCTGGAGCCAGAAATAACCCCTGAGCACTGCCGGGTGTGACCCAAAAACCACACACAAAAAAAAATTGAGGTGGGGGGGAGTGGATGGTACCAGGGACAAGCAGTCTCATGAATATTGAGTGGAAATAAAAAATCATCAGACCTAAATACCCAACTCAAAGTTAGTGACAATAGAATCAAGAGACCCAATCTACAATAAGCTATACACTTATACACTTACCATAAGCTATACACTTTAAAGGAACCTGTTACACTAGCAGTCCAGGAGGCATAGGGTGGAGGTATGGGATGATTGCTGGGAACAGGGGTAGAGGGAGATCAACACTGGTGATGGGAATGGCCCTAATTCACCTTAAATACAACTGTAAAAGTCTTGTAATTCACATTGATCACAATAAAAATTATAAAAAAATACTTTGAGGTTACATGATTTACGATAGTGTTAAGGCTCATGCTTTCAGTACAATGTTACTGCACCACATCAACAACTAAAGAGTCAAAATCATTGTTTCTCTGTCTCTTGTCTTTTCCCCTATCTAGACTGGAAAACTTTATTTCCAGTTTTATTTGATTATGGCATATTATTTTATATTCTTATTTTATAAAAGCTTAGGGTGTTCAGATTTAAGGAGAAAGAACACATTGAAATATTTTTTTTTGTTTATTTGTTTTTTGTTTTTGTGTCATACTGCATGGTGCTCAGGACTTACTCCTGATGGGCTCAGGGGATCATATGGGAAATCGGAATTGAACCCAGGTCAGACCTGTGTAAGGTTAGTGATCAATCCACTGTACTACTGGCTCCAAAATTTGAATCTTACAGAAAATAAAATATATGCCTGAATAATACTTTATTCGTGTAAAACTCAAGAAGAAACTGTTAGTGCCTTTTCAATCAAATCTATTTTTTTTGTTTGTTTTGTTTTTGTTTTTGGGTCACACCCAGCAGCGCTCAGGGGTTACTCCTGGCTTTGTGCTCACAAGTTGCTCCTGGAAGGCTCAGGGGACCATAGGAGATGCCGGGATTCGAACCACCGACCTTCTGCATGAAAGGCAAATGCCTTACCTCCATGCTATCTCCCTGGCCCCCAAATCTACTTATTAAGTGTGATATGTTGGGTTTGGTTATATTAATTTAGTTTCTTATAGAGAGATAATATAAAAGTTAAACATTTAGGAGAGAAAATTTTTCTCATAAAAGACTTTTTTTTTTTGTTTTTGTTTTTGGGCCACACCCGGTGGTGCTCAGGGGTTACTCCTGGCTGTCTGCTCAGAAATAGCTCCTGGCAGGCACGGGGGACCATATGGGACACCGGGATTCGAACCAACCACCTTTCGTCCTGGATCGGCTGTTTGCAAGGCAAATGCCGCTGTGCTATCTCTCCAGGCCCCCTCATAAAAGATTTATACATTGAAATATTAGAAATTCAGGTCTGGAGAGATAACATGGAGGTAGAGCATTTGCTGTGCATGCAGAAGGACGGTGGTTTGAATCCCGGAATCCCATATGGTCCTCCAAGCCTGCCAGGAGCAATTTCTGAGCATAGAGCCAAGAGTAATCCCTGAGCACTGCTGGGTGTGACCCATAAACCAAAAATAAAATAAATTAAATAAAATAATAATAATAATAATAATAAAAGAAATTCAGTTAGTATATTTTAAAAGTATCACATTTATTTTATATATTAACTTCTATAAAACAACCAGAATGTTTGTTATAATAGACTTTCTAATCTAACTTATTAATATGTTCTTAAAAATGAAATATGTCAGGGCCAGAGTGATAGTACAGAGACTAATGTGCTTGTCTTACACATGACTGGCTGTAGTTCTATCCCAGCACCATATATGGTTCCCTGAACACAGAGCCAGTAATTCAGGAGCACGGAGAGGTGTGGCTCAAACCATCACCCATCTCAGAAAAATAAAAGGAAAAGAAACCTCAAATGGATCTCATGAGAGCTAAAGGTTTTCTACTTAAAAATAGTCTACCAATTGCTGGCAGACTTTGTTTTACAATTTCAACCCCAAGTAAAATTAGTGAGAAACATAACTTACTGATACAGCTCTTAAAATCCTGCTTTCCAGATGACAAAGGAGCACTTACAAACAGACCCATTTTGTGAGTGAGCCCATTTACTGTTGGCTCTCTTATTAGGGAATGGGTCTCTCTTCCTTTAATAGAGATGGATCTCTGGGTGGCCAGGGTTAAATCTAGGGCTCTCTTATTGCTATCACTAGTAGGGGAGTTTTGGTTTGGACCAAAGAGAGCCAGATGCAGTTAATCAAGAGTCAGAGACGGGGCCGGAGAGATAGCATGGAGGTAAGGCGTTTGCCTTTCATGCAGGAGGTCATCGGTCCCGGCGCCCCATATGGTCCCCAGTGCCTGCCAGGAGCAATTTCTGAGCCTGGAACCAGGAATAACCCCTGAGGCACTGCCGGGTGTGACCCAAAAACCAAAAAAAAAAAAAAAAAAAAAGAGTCAGAGACAAGAAAAGAAACAGTCAGAGACATAGAGAAACTGAGTCAGCTTAGGGGACATTCTAGAGCTGCTCATAATTTATGTTTCTATAGGGGAACCAAGCATCTGTGTTTCTATAGCCAGGTCCATGGCTATCAGGCACTTTCAGAAGTCAAGTTCTATAGATCAATTGGGAGAGTTCACTGGGCATCTTGAGGGTCTAAATTGTTCATCAAATTCTTAAAAGTATATTGGCTTTAATACCAGTCACGAGCACATTCTGTTTCTGTGAAATGTCAGGAAAAGGAAAATAGGATATAAACATAGGATATAAACCCACAGATAAAGAAAGTAAATTCGGGGCCGGCGAGATGGCGCTAGAGGCAAGGTGTCTGCCTTGCAAGCGCTAGCCAAGGAAAGGACCACAGTTCGATCCACCGTCGTCCCATATGGTCCCCCCAAGCCAGGGGCAGTTTCTGAGCGCATAGCCAAAGAAAGTAAACTCATGGTGCTGTAGGGCTAGTGGAAAGGGGATGAATAAGTTCTGGAATCATAAATGTGTTTTATATTTTATAAAAGTGATTTAAAATTGTTTGGAGGGGTGGTTGCACAACTCTATGATTGCAGTAAAAACACTGAATCATGCACACAGATGAGTCATATTCTTTTTTTGGGGGGGGGTCACGCCCGGCTTTGCTCAGGGGTTACTCCTGGCTCTGCGCTCAGAAATCGCTCCTGGCAGGCTTGGGGAACCATATGGGATGCTGGGATTTGAACCACTGTTCTTCTGCATGCAAGGCAAACACCTTACCTCCATGCTATCTCTCCGGCCCCACAAGAGAACATCTTGAATTTCTCCAGCACAGTTCCACAGCCAGCACTTTGATATTCATTCACTCTCCGAATCAACTTAGATTTTACTACATCTATATGAAATAAAATTTTAAATAAAAATTTATGAGGCAGAACTCTTCACACACACTCCCTCATCCCACCCCCACTTCCTTGACAAAATGTATTAGGGGCAAGGATGGTATGTACATGGAAAGATGGAAGAGAGGGCTGTGCTTGACTATAAGGGAGCAAGCACAGAGGAAGGGCATCTCATTAGTGGTCTTGAAATCTTAAATGCAGTATTTGAAAGCATCTCTCTGGAGACACTCTGCACTTTACTCCAGGTACTGCACATTGCTTGCTGATCTGTGCTTACCTAAAAGGATTTGGCTACACATGGTCCCAGGCATGAACTTGCAGTTTGTGGCGGGGTGGGGGCTTTGGTAAAGATAGCTGTGTGGCACTGATGCTGGCTGCGTCACTCTTGACTGCCCTCACCAGGAAGGTTGAGTAATGGAGCAATTGTATTAAGCATTAAATGACAGGCTCAGGGTTTGCTACAAAGGGAGTGGAGTGGCTGTCAGCGGCTGGTTATCTTTTCCTAAAGATTTTGTAGGCTGGTGGCCTTTGGTCTTGAGGTCCAATATGCAAAAGTGTTTAACTAGATCTGAAGAAGTTACAGCTTGAATTTCTTTGAAGTACTTATTCGGTCTCACTGCCACAAATTTGAGAGTGAAAAGAAACACAATTATAATTTTAAATTCCCAAGGCCAATGAGAGTTGGGTGAGAATCATGATCTCCCTTACTTATTTTTAACCACCTGCAGAATCTATACTAAATTCAGGGTGCTATGAAGACAAATAAAACAGGAATAGTTCCTCTATGAAGAACTTTAGCAAAGTCTGTGAAGGACTGGGAGGGATGCAGGAATTCAGATAATTCTTTTTGTTTTGCTCAGGAGTTACTTCTGGATCAGAACTCAGATTACTTCTGGCAGGCTCAGGGGACCATATGGGATCAAACCTGGGTTGGCCATGTGCAAGGCAAACACCCTACCAGCTGTGCTATAACACTAATTCTGGAATTTAGACAATTCTATACAAAGCAGAATAAAGTAGTAGGACAGAATTACAGCAAATAGAAAGAATGGATCCTTACTTGAAAGCAGAGAAACCACCAAATTTGTTCTTCTGCAGGTGTTGCCTGCCATCCACTGGTTTGAACATAGTAGAAAGGTTAGGAGTCAAACCACCCACTTGAAGATCTGTCCTGTCTACTAACTAGCTTGGAAAGAAGGCTTAACCTCTTGGAATCTCCATTTTTCTTTTATTTTTTTAATTTTTTTATTTTTAATTATGAGAACAAGGATGCAAAGGAAGAGGACAAGGTAAAGTTACAGTGGAAGGACAATCACCCATAACATAATTCTCAGAAGTCCCCTTGCTGATATCTTAACTTTGAAATTTCAGCCAAAGAACATTAAGATAAATAAGACAGAATCCATGTACAATTACTTTGTCCCTCAAGTCCCCAGATTGTAACACATTATAATATTTCTTAACAGCACACAAGGCAATCTAAAGCCATAAAACTTACGTAACTCCTTAAACATTACAGGCATAGTATTTTTTTACATTTCCATATACATGCAAATTAGCTTAAGTTAACCTCAAATTTTAAGTGGGTTCTTTTTAAGGATTAGAGTCAAAGGAGCACAGTAAAAATGGTGTTAGAGTGGCAATTGTTGTTTGCATAGGCCCACCAAAATATGAGGGACATGGAAAGAAATAACCTTGGCCTAAATACAAAGAGACCCGACCAGAATCTCCATTTTTATCTGTAAAAGGAATAGCACTTATCTCAAAGAATCTGAGGGAGGGTTGGTTATAAATGCATATAAAATACTTAGAATGGTATGCTGTGCATAATAATGTAGTCAACAGATACTATTTTTACTAACGTCATCAACACTATCAAATAGGAGAGACTTTTAAAAATTTATTTTGTTTTGTAATTTTGACCTCACCAGCAGTGCTTTTGGGCTTACTCTTGGTTCACTTTTGGTAGGTTTTGGGATGATATAGAGAACTAGAGATTGAACCCAGCAGTGTAATCACAGGTACACCTGTACTATTACTCTGGTGCCAGGAAATTCATTTTATTTTTTGAATTTTTAAAAAGTCACATTCTAGGGGCTGGCGTATAGTAAAACGGCATTTGCCTTGCAAGCAGCTGATCCAGAACCTTAGGTGGTTGGTTCGAAGCCCGGTGTCCCATATGGTCCCCCATGCCTGCCAGGAGCTATTTCTGAGCAGATAGCCAGGAGTTACCCCTGAGCACCGCTGGATGTGCCCCCCCCCCCAAAAAAAAAAGTCACATTCTAGTTTACAATAATATTAAAATTATTTCTCATACACATAATTCCAATTCCACTTGCATCATCAGTGTCATCCTCCCTCTCCCAAGGTTGCCAAGGCCCTTTTCTCCCAGGCTCTCAGTCCAATTTAGTTGTGTGAACAGTTCTCCCATTATGCTGTCTTTAGACCTATGTTGGTACCTTGCTGTGTATCTTTAAGTCTCACATATGAAAGAGATCATTCTGTATCCATTCCGTTTCTTCTGACTGACTTCACTCAGCATATCCTCTTGTTCCATACATGTTGCTGCAAATTATGACTTTGTTATTTCTTAGAATTTCATAGCATTCTATTGTATATGTATCCCACACTTTCTTGACCCATTTACCTGTTGTTGGGCATTTTGTATTGTTTCAGTTTCTTGACTATTGTACTAAGTGTGATGATGAACATAGGTATATTTATCTATCTATCTATATATATATATGTCCTTTGAGTTAGTGTTCTAGTATTTTGGGGGAAGATGGTTAAAAAGTGATATATATTATATGGCAGATTTATTTCTATTTTTGTATGTATCACTATATTCCTTTTCATAAAGGCTAAGAAAGATAATATTCCACACAAGCAGTGGATGAGAGTTTCTTGTGTGTGTATGTTTGTGCATGTTGTTTTCTTGCCATGTGTAGACCTTACTCTTGGCTCTGCATTCAGAGGTCACTCCTGGTAGGATCATGTGGGAGCGCTGAATATTGAACCTATGCTGGTTTTATTACTCACCATTCTAGCTCTCTGGCTCCTCAGATAAATTCTTAATACTTGTTAGATGGTTAGGTAAATGAATGAGAGTGAAACCTTAATGATAATCGGATCAGTTATAGGGCGAATTAATTTAGTTCTTATGTAGAGCTGGGTGTGAAGTACAAGTAGCCCAAACAGAGGACAGACATCAGGAGATTGCAAAATTTTGGGGATGGAAGTGGGGTTAGAGGGTTAGCTCTGCAGCATGATTAGGAAAGCAAAATAGTGGGAGGACTCAGTGGAACAACATTCTGGGGTCAACACTAACCTATGTACAAATGATGAAAATAGAAGCATGCTCCACTCACTGCTCCCCAACTAAGTTGTCCTGCATAAGCTCCTTCTGCAGAGCAGCTTTTCCAGGGGCAGGGAAAAAGCTCTTGATCGTCCCACATTGCATGGCGTGATAATTAGTTAATACATTTCTATTGAATGAATCAGAGGAGGCCGATCCTATAGGCAAGAACATAGTGCCTAGTGGCCAGAGACACAATGGAATGGGGGAAAATGTGATCATAATGAGTTCCAGATCAAAGTCTAGAATAAGATCCTCTTTCTGACTCTATCTCAGTCTTAAAAACTCTGTACTTACAGTAAATGTTTCTAATAGAAATCTAATAGAAAATCTTCTAGACAGAAGTAAACTTGAAATCTTCTAGACAGAAGTAAACTTGAAATCTTCTAGACAGAAGTAAACTTGCAAAGAGATCTTCAACTTCATTTAGGAGTCAATGGAGGGCATTGGTGGTAGGAATGTTGCACTAGTAAAGGGGGGGTGTTCTTTTTATGACTGAAACTCAACTACAAACATATTTGTAATCATGGTGCTTAAATAAAGATGTTAAAAAAGTATTTTACGGGGCCGGAGAGATAGCATGGAGGTGAGGTGTTTGCCTTTCATGCAGGAGGTCATCGGTTCTAATCCCGGCGTCCCATATGGTCCCCTGTGCCTGCCAGGAGCGATTTCTGAGCCTGGAGCCAGGAATAACCCCTGAGCACTGCCGGGTGTGACCCAAAAACCACAAAAAAAAAACAAAAAAAAAACAAAAAAAAAAGTATTTTACAATAACATGAAATCATTTGAAAGACACTTAAATACAAACTATCTTACATATATAACATACAATAAGTTCATATATATTTACTATTTATGTTACTTCATGTGATATTATATTATATTAATTATATTATAATATCATTATTATTGGATTTGGGGCCACATCTGGCAATGACCAGGTGTTACTCCTGGCTCTACACTCAGGAACTACTATAGACAATGTTCAGGGTCCCATTTGGGATGTCAGGGACCTGGGTTGGCTGTGTGCAAGGCAAGTACCCTACCTGCTGTACTATACTATCTCTCCTGCCATATCTACTATATTTTAATTTTTCTATGGTTCTACCAATATATCAGGACAAAAGAAATGGTGACATTTTTAGAATATAAAAATTGTAAATTAAAAGATAAAGGCAAGGAATTAACTTTGAAGTTAGAGTTAAATAAAAATAAATTTATATTTTCAGCTCTGTCCACTGACAATTCCCATAAGCAATTGTAACTCACTAGTAATAGTGCTCCTAGGAAAAATAAATAAGGGAAAACAACAAAACAGTTATATGTCTATAATTTGTTTTAATAGCTTAATTTTAATCTTAGAATACTAAACAATATAATAAAAACAGAAAGTATTCAACAATGTCTCAGTCATGTTTGTAGAATACAGATTTGTCTGAATATGTATTTTTATTGATCAATCTAACTGAATAATTCAAGCTCAATATGCATTTTGTTTTATTGTTCATATTGATTAATTAATTGACAATTTTTAACTTCATTTTAGTTACATGAATGTGGGCTTTTAGAAGTTGCTGCATATTTAATTTATTTATTTTTCTTCTTTTTGCTGCATATTTTAAAAAGTGAGATTAATTATCTAAAAGTTATCTTCACCTCAGAGATTGCCCCACATCTCAACCTGAGGCATGTACTTTCAGCATTTTTTTTTCATCTGGAGAGGCGCACATTCTTTCTTTTACATATATCACTCTCTTCCCTTATATCTCCCCTCATATAAATGCTTATGAAAGTATATCAATACTTTCATTGTACATCAATAGTGATTGTTGTGCATACAGCTGACCTGTATGATTGATTCTTTTGGTCCCATATGCTCCTCTGACCCTACTGGATGAAGACCCTGAGTGCAGAGGTAGAAGTTAGCCCTGAGCACTGTCAAATATGGCCCCCCTCAAGAAAGAATAACCTCAGTGTCTGGGGATCTAGTTTATGAGTCAGAGGCACATGTCCTTTATGTGTCAGGACCTGAGTTCAATACCTAGCACTGCAAGGCCTCTCTGAGTACACTCAGAACCCCCTAGCACCTCTGTCCTAGGCAGCATTATTGAACACTCTGGTCTGGATGTGGTATCGTTGCCACAGGATCTTGGGGTCCCAGTGTACTGGTTGGAAATGCCTCTCACCTCAAATGAATAACTTCACTCAAGAGGGTTTAATTTACCTGTGAGCTTATGCTTATGTTTCTCTACAAAATGTCACTTAAAATCTCATAGATGAGAGATATCTCAGTCTACTCAGAAATAACATCTGGCTGATTTGGGTAGAAAAATAGGCTACAGCAATGTCTAGTAATTAAAATATCAATAAAGTCAGAAATAAATGTAATAAAAGCAAAAAAGAAATATTCAGGCAGAATAATTAAACAGCTGAAAAACTATTATCTTATTTTATAGTTCCAGAGACACAGTGCATCGGTTAGGTGTCAATCAGGTTGTATTCA
Organism: Suncus etruscus; assembly: GCF_024139225.1. Classification (NCBI taxonomy): domain Eukaryota; kingdom Metazoa; phylum Chordata; class Mammalia; order Eulipotyphla; family Soricidae; genus Suncus; species Suncus etruscus. The sequence continues at coordinate 138,078,384 of NC_064850.1, read as the reverse complement.
CAGTGCAGTATATAACCCACTTCCCAAAACCACCAGAGTGACCCTGAGCATGGAACTAGGTATAAGTATTAAGCACTGCCATAAATTCATAAAATTCTAGATGTATTAAAAATTTAAGAAATAGAATTTCAAATAAAACTTTGGGAAACTTTTTATAACTGTGGATGGGACTGTCATAAGCAGTAAAAAAGACAAATGCAGTCACCATGTTTGCACTGGGCCAGCTCCATAGAAATCTCTTTTCCCAAACAAGATGTAAACCAAACCATGAAAAATCATAGGTACATCTGCCCATGCAACAGAAATCTGGCAATCTCAGGAAAAGAGGTGGGCCAACCCCCGACCCTTCCAAGCCATGCTTGCTGCATCCATAACCCAGAATTAGCATTTTTGCCAATGGCCGTGCCTCACAACACCTCTACAGTTCTCTTCAGAAACACCAATCTGACCAAACTTTGTATACCAGTATTTGGGATGATATCACCTGGGCTTTTTGGAGCAGGTGCAGACACCCTCACCAGCATCCTCCTTCTCACAGGAAGCCTGGCAGCTGAGAACACACCCCTAAAAAGCAGAAATATCAGTATTAGTGCCTTGAATTGCTGAACAACTTCATTTGTTTGATGATTTTTATTACTATCGGAACATACAAGGTAGATGCCAATGTTATAGTTGAGGTTACTTAATGTTTAGAAACAAATGAAATAACAGAATGGACAGCTAACAAGAACTTACTAAATATTCAGACATTGTCTTAATGACTTCATTGGAGATACAATTATTTTCACAAATGGCTTGCTACTGTACTTTTCCTTTTTACTTTCTTTTTTAAACTTTCTTTCTTTTTTCTTTTTCCTTTCTAGCTTTATTTAAAATAACTTTTATCTAATTAATCTGGAAAAAATGTATTATTGTCAACTATGTGATGCATTTTCTTTATATGAAGTAAAAAATTGTAAAAGAAAACAAGAACCTATAAGAAAAATGCATAGGTATTATTTTTGGAATTCCCAAATGATGAGTAGATGGTCCCATAGCTCTCATGGCGATGGGCTATTGACCCAGTACCAGACCTGAGGATGCGCTGCTGCATGGCCCCTGCAATGCTAGAATTAAACCCAGGTTGGTTTACCCTAACCTGTACACCATAACTTTCCCATCTCCTAAAAGATACATTTTGACACATACAATTTAGATATTTAGCTGCAAGGAGATCTGTAATAAGACAAGAAATATACAATACATGTAACTCTTGCTTTTGCAGGCACACCAACTTGATAAATAATACAATTAATAAATAAAGTCAATGCATTAGCACAGTGGATGAAAGACCATGAACAAACATTTTACAGAATGAAAACTTTGGTCTCCAAGAGATAGTGAGTCAGTAAAGCAATTGCTTTCCATGTAATTGAGTTTGATTCTCAGTATCTCATATGGTCCTCAGCACTGTCAGGAAAGATCCCTGACAAAGCCAGTAATAAGTACCTGAGCACCACCTGTGTGAAAAAAAAAAAACCCTAAACAAAATAAAAATTTTAGATGTTTAATTCACTTTTGAGAAGTGGTTGTGAATTATGAGCTAAAGCAATAATGAGGAGCCAAAGAGATAGCACAGCGGTAGGCCATTTGCCAGGCGTACAGACATACTCGGGTTTGATTCCTGGCATCCCATATACTCCACCGAGCTTGCCAGGAACAATTTCTGAGTGCAGAGTCAGGAGTAACCCTTGAGTGTCACCAGATGTGGCCCCCCCAAAAAAGCAGAAATGAAACAACAATTTAAAAAATCCAGCATATTGAAAAAAATAAAATGTGACATGTTACTTTTCTGTCAAGTGTAAATTGCTAGAAATTGGTTGGGAGATTAAATTAAAGGAATAGCCAGATAAGTTGTTTAACTTATCAAATCAACAAACACTCAAATGATGAGAAATATTTTTGCTTAGCTTTTAAGAATATGAACTGCTAAAACTTTGGGAAGTGTAATCCAAAAATATCTATTACAATAACCAATCCTAAACTGAAAGCACTTGTATGCATAGACTTAATCTATGTATAAAGAAGTTTATTTTATATTGTTTGTAGTGGCACAAACCAAAAAACAAACATCTCCCATCATTAGTGAATATTAGGCTATGTTTATTCAATGGAGATAAATATAGCAATAGCCCCCAAATTCAATGGTTGGTGACAGAGATAACGCATAAGGTAAGGCCCTTGCCTTGCATGCCTTGATTCAGGTTCTAGCCATAGCATCCCTTATAGTCCCCCAAGCCTGCTAGAGTCTTTATTATGCTAAACCATCTCCACCCCCAAATCAGGCATAATAAAACACACTCCAGACACAGGCAGTGCTGGGCTCTATCAGGCTGTGGATCCTCTGTAAATGTGAGCTCATTCTTGTCACAGTAATACTGGCTGCAGCCACTGAGAATGCGATTGTTCTGACTGGAAGTGAGGCCATAGGTATGCTGAGGAGGATTTTAAGGTCTGATAGCTTGTAAAATCCTGGGCTCCAATTCCAAGGGGAATGGTTGAGAAAATTATAGTCACATTAAACCATGGAATATTCCATAGCACTTAACAAAATGAGTTGGATTGATGCCTAGAAGATGTCCATAGCTGAGCAAGTAGCTAAGCAATTTGCAGAGTAAGTTTCATGCTATTGTCTGACTTTTCTAAAAGCAACTACCCATCAACATCTATGAGTGTTTTTCTCTGCATGTACATGCAGAAACATGTGCAAGGCACATTGGTTATATCCAGGAAGGTGAAGATCAGATGAGAGCTAAAGAAATTTTATTTTTGGTTTGGGCCACACCCAGTGGCATTCAGGGGTTACTCCTGGCTCTGTGCTCAGAAATTGCTCCTGGCAAGCTCTATGGATCAAATGGGATGCTGGAAATCGAACCTAGGTACATCCTGGGTCAGCTGCATGCCAGGCAAACCCCCTGCTGCTGTGCTATCTCTCAGGCAGGCACCTGGAGAGATTTTATTAACCAAAATGTATATTTTGGTAATTTCACTTGTTAACGTGAACATATATGACTTTTCTCATTTCAGAGTTCTATAAAATAAACTTTTGGGTCAGGAAAGTCTGTTGTATCTGGGTCTCACAGTTCCCACACTCTTTTATGGTGTGAATTTCTGCTCCCCAGGAAATAGTAGAATTAATACACTCTTCTACCTGGCAGACTCTTCTCTGTGACTCTAATTTAAACATTAGAATCCGGTAGACATGCTAATGTCTTGAAGGCTTGACACTATCCTTCCTCTGTGGGCCCAGGCAATTGAGATCTGAAAATATCCTGAAAATACCTTTCTGTGAAATGCCCTTGAGTTTCAAAAGAGATGGACACCAAGGGGCCTGTGGCACCAACAGATGGGCAAAGATACCATTTCCAAACTGGTCCTGGCCACAGTTACCCTAACTGTAGGTCAGAGACTTCCCAGCGGAGCTCTTCCAAATTCTTGACTCTAAAAACTGTGTCCAAAGTAATGTGGCACTTGAAACTACTAAATTTGTTATGCTGTTAGTAATAAGTACAGCAGTCAGCTATAATTCTGGTTCCAATAGGGAAAATGTCTCATTCTGCTATTTCTTACATTATTTATTGCCTTTTTTATATAGCATTAATGTACTTTATCTTTTGTCTTTTCCACCAAAGAACTCTCTTTACTTGCTAGTAGAGTTAAGTAAGCAATTTACAATCAGAAACAAAGGAAAAGAGTTATTAAGTTTTATATGTAAAATATTATACTATTGACATTTATATGGGAAAAAAATCTTCATAACCAGAGGCAACAATCTTCTTTTTGCAATACAGCTACATTCCTATTATTTTAGTAGGCAATACATTGTAATTGCCTCGTTTTTATTATCCTTTTACGTGTTTTAAAACTTTGTTGGCAAAGCTTCAGACTCCTGAGAGACACTTTTTTCCACCTGCTTACTTGGCAATGTGTACTCTCTGCATTAGAAACCAAGGCAAAAGTTTTATCCTTTCTCACTCTTTTTTTTTATCTTTACTTCTCCCTCTTTTTTTCCTCCCATAATCTATCAGAGTTCTTTTTAATTTTCCCCAAGTAGAAAAGGTTTGGAAGCTACACATAAATGGCTGCTAAAAACTTATTTCATGGGGCTGGCGAGGTGGCGCTAGAGGTAAGGTGTCTGCCTTGCAAGCGCTAGCCAAGGAAGGACTGCGGTTCGATCCCCAGCGTCCCATATGGTCCCCCCAAGCCAGGGGCAATTTCTGAGCGCTTAGCCAGGAGTAGCCCCTGAACATCAAATGGGTGTGGCCTCAAAACAAAAACAAAACAAAACAAAAAAAACAAAACCTTATTTCATCATGATTCTATACTTCCTTGCCACACCCAGAAGTGCTCAATGGTTATTCCTGACACTCCACTCAGCAATTGCTCCTCTAGGTGCTCAGAAGACCATATAGGATGCCAGGGATAGAAGCTGGGTTGGCCACATGCAAGGCAAGCATCCTACCCACTGTACTATCACTCCAGCTCTTCAAAATTCTACTTAGAAAAAAAGTAATCCGGGCCCAGAGAGATGGCACAGCGGTGTTTGCCTTGCAAGCAGCTGATCCAGGATGAAAGGTGGTTGGTTCGAATCCCGGTGTCCCATATGGTCCCCCGTGCCTGCCAGGAGTTATTTCTGAGCAGACAGCCAGGAGTAACCCCTGAGCACCGCCGGGTGTGGCCCCCCCCCCAAAAAAAAGTAATCCCACATTGAAGATGGATACACCTAAGACCCAATTGTCCCATTCTAATATATACTTTAAGAAAAACCTCCATGGGGCCGGGCGGTGGCGCTAAAGGTAAGGTGCCTGCCTTGCCTGCGCTAGCCTTGGACGGACCGCGGTTCGATCCCCGGTGTCCCATATGGTCCCCCAAGCCAGGAGCAACTTCTGAGCACATAGCCAGGAGTAACCCTGAGCATTACCGGGTGTGGCCCAAAAATAAAAAAAAAGAAAAAAGAAAAAGAAAAACCTCCAACATCAGTGTATAAAACAATATATATATATATATATATACAGTTGTATATGTTATTGTCTATTGTAGTATAGTATAATATTGCCTATTGTAGTAATAGTGAAAAAAGAAAAATATTTGTTGGCAGGGGGAGACACTGTGCTCAGGGATAAAACCCCTGGCCTTGCTTGGGTTTCTCCATATGTGTTTCTGGAGACTGAACCTAGGTTAGCTGCCTATAAGGCAATTGTCCTACCAGCTGTATTATCTCTCTAGCCCCCAAATTAAATTCTTTAATGTCATCAACAGAATGCATAAAATTCAGGGGTCTCAGACTGCGGCCCGCGGTCCGTTTGCTGCCCTCTGTACAACATTTTGTGGCCCTGCCCTAGAGGAATCTTTTTTTGTTTTGTTTTGTTTTAGTTGTTTGGGTCACACCTCCCAATGTTCAAGGCTTACTAGTGACTTTGCACTCAAGGATCACCCTGACTTTGCCTCCTGCAGCCCCCAGGTAAATTGAGTTTGAGACCCCTGGCATAAATAAATACACTGTGAAATAATCACATAATGAAATACTATTCCCAGTTAAAACAAAAGAAATAAAATTCCATGTATCAACTTGATTCAATTTTGATAATGTAATGAGTGAAATATATGTAATCTGTTAGCATGTATGTTAAGTTTAGAAGCACTCTAAGCAATAAAGCATACATTATATATGTATACAGTTTCAGAGTGTGTTTTGTGCACCATAAGTATAAATACATGGATAGAAAGGAAGGTATTAATGTCTAAAGACAGATCTCTATTGGTCTTTGATATTAGCATTTCTTACAAGTGAGTCACTGATGATCTTTTGTTCTGAACAGTCTTCAGAAGGATATTTGTGTACTAAGAGACTGGGAAGACTGAGAGTGTCTCCACTGGGGACAAAACCAGACAGGCTTATTGCTGAGTATAAAAAATTCAAGTCTCTGAACTCAGAAGTCCTTACCTGTAATATATCTGGGAGTGTCATCTGGAGTTCTGGGGACTGGCCTAGTAGAACTGGGATTTAGAACATCCTGAAAACACTGGTGTTGGTCTTGCTGTGATTTGTAACTTGTTGCTGTCTCTGGTTTTGGAGTCTCACATCTTCTGCCAACACCCCCAAGAACAGTAACAAGGTAGTTATTAACTTACAAATGGTATTAAATTTCAGATTCTTCATAGCTCTTGACAACTACTTGCAGGATCCTCTTGGAAGTAAAGAAGGGATAGAATAAGAGAAGAGCTAAAAGAGGGCAATGCCATGGGCTTCTCAAGAAAAAGCTCTGAAATAGATATGGTGACTTGTCATTATATTTTTTGACTCTATATACTTTTTGTATAGCTGATCTATTTTAAACACAAAATTGAAAAGTGTATTTATTTCTTTAAAAGTTATTTTATTTTGGGTCTCCCAGGCAGCCACTAGGGGCTCCTAGGGTCCCAGCCATGATACTCAGACAACAGGGTCAGACTGTTCAGTGACAGGGTCAAATGATGATGCAATGCTGCTCAGTGCCTTTATTCTGGGGGCCAACAGGGCCATCCTGGCAGAGCTTGGGGACATGGAGGCATATAATCTGCAGCACTAGAAATTAAATTTAAAGTGTCTATGATATTTCCATGTCTCAAAAGCTCATTTAAAAAATCCCAGAACGAGGCTGGAGAGATAGCACAGTGGTAGTGCGTTTGCCTTGCATCAGCCAATCCAGGACAGATGGTGGTTCAAATCCCGGCATCCCATATGGTCCTCCGAGCCTGCCAGGGGCGATTTCTGAGCGCAGAGCCAGGAGTAATTCCTGAGTGCTGCCGGGTGTGACCTCCCCACCTCCCCCACCCCCAAATCCTAGAGCTTGGAAATGTAGCTTAGTGGTTGAGTGCATGCTTTGAATGTAATTGGTATCTGGCAACCCCCCCCCCCCTCCAAGGAAATAACTATCATTTTTGTCTAACAACAGTTCTATTTTGCAGGTGATATATGATCTTTTGTTCCCTTAATAGTGTATTTATATTATTAGAGGAATAAATCAACACAGGCCTTCTGTGGTTGTATTTTTCTCATGCTTATTTAATATTAAAGAAAGAATTCCTTAATTTGTTTTAAGCAACAAATAAAATGAACACTAATGCTTAATAATAACAAGTAAACTAATATCTTCAGTTCCTTGTTACGGTCAAAAGAGGAAATAATTGAAGGAATTCAAAAAAGGAAACAAAACAAGGTGTGAAAAGATATGATGGAGAGAAAGGAAAGAAATACAGGGGATGTTTCAAATTAGAGAGAAGGAAGAAAATGACCTGATTTGAGAGACACCACATATTTTGATTGGGGGGAGTCACATATTTAATGCCCCTTTTTTTGATCTTTGGAACACAGATTTCCTACTAATTTCCTTGGCCACGCCTGTCTTCTTCACACCCTTGTTCTGTGATTAATTTTGTTTTATTTGTTTTTGTATTTATTCAAAGTTGTAAGTGCTATGATTTTCAATGCTGTTAATGGTAGGATTATATAGGTACAGCATTCCAACACCACATTCATCCACCAGAGTGCTTGCTTCCCTCCTCCTCATGGTCCCAAACCCTGGTCTCCAGTCTATGTCTCATCTCAAATCCCCAGCAGGCTCAGGTTCTGTTGCTTTGGGGCATTTGCTACTTCCTTATTATGTATCGTAATATCCCACATTTGAGAGAAATCCTGTGTATCTGTCTGTCTCCTGGCTAACTTTATTCAATCTGATACTTTCCAATTTCATTGGCACATGATTTATTTTTATTTATTTATTTATTGGATTTTGGACCACACCCGATGACACTCAAGGGTTACTCCTGGCTATGTGCTCAGAAATTGCTCCTGGCTTGGGGGACCATATGGACACCAGGGAAAGAACTGAGGTCCATCCTGGATCAGCTGTGTGCAAAGCAAACACCCTACTGCTGTGCCATTACTCCGGCCCCATAATTTTATTTTTTATAGACAAGTAATATGCATATATATATGGATATATAAATATAGTTTCTTTATCCAGTCATCTATTCTTGGGCACTTGGGTTGTTTTCAGATTTTGGCTATTGTGAATGAACATAGGGGCAAGATGTCCTTTCTGAACAATTTTTGGGCCATGAAGTATATATTAAGAAGTATAATTTCTGGGCCATATGGAAGTTTATTTACTAGCTTTTAGAGAAGTGTCCATTCTGTTTTCAAAGGGGTAGAACCATCAGCAGTTCCCACCGTCACTGGTGTTTATTTCTTTGATATATACCAATTTCACTAGTATGAGGTGATATACTGAATACCAGTGATGCAGACCATTTTAAAATATAACTACTATCCATTTTAAAATGTCTACTCTAAAGAAGTTTCTGTCCATCTCTTCTCATTAAAAGTATGTTTTGTTCAATTTTACAAACACTTTGTAGATCTTGGATATTTCCCTTTTGTCAAATGAATAGTGAGCAAATATTTTCTCCTGATTTGTAGGTGTTTTTCTATTCTGGTCATTGTTTCTTTGAAGACAAAGTTTCTTAGTTTGATGTAGTCCAATTCATTTATCTTTCTTTCTGTTTGCTTGGCTATGCTTTTTGCAATATATTTTATGGATTCAGATCTTTTTTTTTTTTTTACAGGTGACCAGTGTTGTTAAATAGGCTCCCCTGATCCATGTCATATGTCTTACTTCTTCGTTAAATATTAGCTGTCCACATACTTCAGAATTTGATTCTGTACTCTCAATTCAGTTCTGAGTTTTAGTTTTTACAACACTTAATTACTATGGTTTTATAGAATAACTTAAAGTTGGGTAAAAAGAAACATGTCTCCTGTATTCTCCCCACCCCCAGGATTGTTTGGCTATTCAGAGGAATTTATATACATTTTGATGGCATTTGGCCAATGTTTTAAAAAGAAAAATCATGGATATTTTTTTATAGGGATTCATTGAATCCTTCTAGTAGGATGGTCATTTGAACAATACTAATCCTTCCAATCCATGAACAGTAAATGTGTTTCTATTTCCTATGTCTTCTTTCATCTTCTTTTATTTTATTTTTTAATATTTTTATTTAAACATCTTGATTACAAATATGATTGTGATTAGGTTTCAGTCATGTAAAGAACACACCCCCCTTCACCAGTGCAACATTCTCACCACTAATCTCCCAAATATTCCTCCATCTGTTTATCTCTGCTTCCACTTGTTTGGAGAGTGTTGTTTCCTCCTTGAAGATGCCTTTAGTTTTAATGTCATGTAGTGTTTTACATATGTGTTGCTATATACCTTATGGTTTCAGACCTGATGCCAAGGTCTTTAATCAATTTGGGTTTGATCTTTGTGCATGGTTATAGATGGGGCTTTGAGTTCGCTTTTTTGCAAGTGGCTAACCAGTTGTGCCAACACCACTTTTTGAAGAGATTTTCTTTGCTCCATTTTGCATTTCTTGCCCCTTTATCAAAGATTAGTTGATTGTATGTCTGGGGAATATTCTCTGAAAACTCAAGTCTATTCCACTGATCTGAGGATCTGTCTTTATTCCAATACCATGCGCTTTGATAACTATTGCTTTGTAGTACAGTTTAAAATTGAGGAAAGCAATGCCTCCTTTTTTATTTTATTTTATTTTTTTTTTGGTTTTTGGGCCACATCCGGTGATGCTCAGGGGTTCCTCCTGGTTATGCGCTCAGAAATCGCTCCTGGCTTGGGGGACCATATGGGAAGCCGGGGGATCGAACTGCACGTTCATCCAAGGCTAGTCCAGGAAAGGCAGGCACCTTACCTCTAGCGCCACCACCCGGCCCCCCCTCTTTTTAATGCCTCCCATATTCTTTTATACAAGGATTGCTTTAGCAATTTGTGGGTGTTTATTGTTCCAGATGAATTTCAGGAGTGTTTGATTCATTTATTTGAAAAATGTCATGGGTATCTTTAGAGGGATCACATTGAATCTGTACAACGCTCTGGGGATTATTGCCATTTTAATGATGTTAATCCTGCCAAACCATGAGCAGGGTATGTGTCTCCATTTCCTTGTGTCCTCTCTTATTTCTTTTTTTAAAATTTTTCTTTATTTAAACATCTTGATTACAAATATGATTGTGATTAGGTTTCAGTCATATAAAGAACACCCCCCCCCTTCACCAGTGCAACATTCCCACCACTAATGTCCCAAATCTCCCTCCATCCTACCCCACCCCCACCTGTACTCTAGACAGGCTTTTCAGTTCCTTCATCCATTCACATGATTATGGTAGTTCTCATTGTAGTTATTTCTATAACTGCACTCACCACTCTAAGTGGTGAGCTTCATGAAGTGAGCTGGAAGTTCCAGCCCTCCTCTCATTGTCTCTGAGGACTGTTGCAAAAATGACTTTTATTTTTTTAAACCCATAGATGAGTGAGACTATTCTCTCTCTCTCTCTCTCTCTCTCTCTCTCTCTCTCTCTCTTATTTCACTCAGCATGATAGATTCCATGTACATTCATGTATAGAAAAATTTCATGACTTCATCTCTCCTGACTGCTGCACTTATGAAGTACATCTCTCTTATTTCTTGAAGCAGGATTTTGTAGTTTCTTTGTATAGGTCCTTCACCTCTTTAGTTAAGTTGACCCCAAGATATTTGAGTTTGTAGGGCACTAATGTGAATGGAGTTGTTTTCTTAATGTCCATTTCTTCTCTATCATTATTAGTGTATAAGAAAGCCATTGACTTTAGTATGTTAATTTTGTAGCCTGCCACTTTGCTATATGAACCTATGGTTTCTAGGAGCTTTTTGGCAGAGTCCTTAGGGCTTTCTAAATATATTATCATGTCATCTGCAAACAGTGAGAGCTTGATTTTTTCCTTACCTATCTGGATGCCCTTGATATCTTTTTTCTTGCCTAATAGCTATAGCAAGTTCTTCTAGTACTATGTTGAATAGGAGTGGTGAGAGAGGGCAACCTTTTTTTGTAACTGATTTTAGGGGAAAGGTTTTTAGTTTATCTCCATTGATAATATTTGCCATTGGATTGTGGTAGCCTTGATTATATTGAGAAAAGTTCCTTTCATTTTCATCTTGATGAGGTTTTTTTTTTTAATCAAGAATGAGTGTTGGACATTATCAAATGCTTTCTCGGCATCTATTGATATGATCATAAAATTTTTCTTTTTGTTAATATGGTGTTTTATGTTGATTGATTTATGGATGTTAAACCATCCTTGCATTCCTGGGATGAAACCTACTTGGTCATGGTGAATGATCTTCTTGATGATGCATTGAATTCTATTTGCCAGAATTTTGTTGAGGATCTTTGCATCTCTTTTCATCAGGGATATTGGTCTGTAATTTTCTTTTTTGGCAGCATCTCTGTCTGGTTTTGGTGTCAAGGTGATGTTAGCTTCATAGAAACTATTTTGAAGTGTTCCAGTTCTTCAATTTTATGAAAGAGCCTTAAAAGGATTGCTAGAAGTTCCTCTTGAAAGGTTTGAAAGAATTCATTAGTAAAACCATCTATCTGGGCTTGGGCTTTTGTTTTTGGGAAGATTTTAGATCACCATTTTAATTTCCTCAATAGTGATGGGGTTGTTTAGACATGCTACCTCCTCCTTATTTAATCATGGAAGGTTATAAGAATAGAAGAATCTGTCCATTTCTGCCAGGTTCTCATGTTTTATGGCATAGTTTCTCAAAGTAGTCTCTGATTATCCTTTGAATCTCTGCAATATCTGTAGTGATCTCCCCCCCCCTTTTTTTTATCTCTAATCTGGGTTATCAAGTTTCTCTTTCTCGAGTTCTTTGTGAGTTTTGTCAGTGGCTTATCAGTCTTGTTTACTTTTCAAAGAAAAACTTTTGCTTTCGTTGATTTTTAGTTTGTTTCTGGATTTCCACTTCATTGATTTCTGCTCTAAGCTTTGTTATTTCCTTCAGCCTACTTAATTTTGGTTCCATTTGTTGATCATTTTCTAATTTTATAAGCTGTATCATTAAGCTATTCATGTAGGCACTTTCCCCTCCTGGTGTGTGCTTGCAAAGCTATAAATTTTCCTCTCAGTACCACTTTTGTTGTGTCCCATAAATTCTGATAATTTGTGTCTTTATTGTCATTTGTTTCCAAGAATGTTTTTATTTACTCTTTTATTTCAGTAGTAAGCTATTTAATTTCCAGGTGTTAACGTTTTTCTTCTGTGTCCCCTTGTAGTTCAAGTCTAATTTCAGTGCCTTGTGATCAGCGAAGGTAGTCTGCATGATTTCTATCATCTTGATTTTATGGAGATATGTTTTATGGGCTAGCATGTAGTCTATCCTGGGGAATGACCAATGTGCATTGTAGAAGAATGTGTATCCAGGTTTCTGGGCATGGAGTGCCCTATATATATCTACTAGTTCACTTTCTTCCATTTCTCTTTTCAGAGCTAGTATATTTTTTTTTGGTTTCAGTCTGGTTGACCTATCAAGGGGTGACAGAGCAGTGTTGAGGTCAATCCACCAATTAATTGATAAATTTAGGACTATACATATAAAATTATGGACAATCTTTTTTTGGGGGGGTTTTGGGTCACACCTGGCAGCGCTCAGGGGTTACTCCTGGCTCTACACTCAGAAATCTCTCCTGGCAGGCTCAGGGGATCATATGGGATGCTGGGATTTGAACCACCATCTTTCTGCATGCAAGGCAAATGCCCTACCTCCATGCTCTCTCTCCAGCCCCCAATTAAGGACAATCTTAAGGCAAAATTTGTGAAAGAAAAACAAAAATTGGAGAAGAAAGTCAAACAGAATATGAATAGATCATATTAAAGTACAGGAGAAGAAAGTATGTAAAAAAGAGAACCCCAAAACCCTTAAAATACAATAAAAATGGAAAGACTAGCCATATATATATATATTTTGTTTTTTGGGCCACACCTGGCGGTGCTCAGGGGTTACTCCTGGCTGTCTGCTCAGAAATAGCTCCTGGCAGGCACAGGGGACCATATGGGACACCGGGATTCGAACCAACCACCTTTGGTCCTGGATAGGCTGCTTGCAAGGCAAACGCCGCTGTGCTATCTCTCCGGGCCCAAGACTAGCCATATTTTAATAATCACCCTAAATGTTGATGATCTGAATTAGTCGTTAAAATGCACAGAGTGGCAGAAATTTTTAAAAACCCAAATAAATATTTTAATGTTTACAAAACTAAACTTAATTTTTAGAAACTAAAAAACTAAAAACTTAGGTTTTAGAAACTAAACTTAGATTCCATGGCAACTAAATACAGGCTCAAAGTAAAATGACCCTTCATGACAACTTGAAAAAGGCTATAACATCTATATTAGATAATATAGATTTGTAGCTAAAAATGGCAATGTTATAGGTAGGGGCATTATATAATGATAAATGGTTTAATTTGACAAAATGAATTATACCAAATATACATACACCAAAAAAGAATGCAATATCCATTTGTCAGCTATTAGTGGAAAGACTGATAACTGAATGTAGCATAATAAGAGTAGGGAATTTCAACACTTCCCTTACAACTATGGACAGATCAACTGAATGGAGAATAAATAAGGATAAAAACCCTAAATGATGAACTAAAACAGATGGGCTTAATAGATACTTATAGAACATTTCACCCCAAGCAGCTGAGTTTACATTTTCTTCAAGTGCACATAGAATGTTTTTCAAGGCTAGACCATATGTTGGGACACAAAACAAGTATCAATAAACTTAAAAAGACTGAAAATCATGCTAAATTTTGTAATCACAATGTTATAAAAATATAAATCAATCATAGAGAGAAAATTGATAAAATCTCAAACACAAAGAGACAAAATAATGTTATTTAGCCACCATTGGACCAATGAAGAAGTCACAGTAGAAATTTAAAAAACCTCCATACTAATGAAAATAAAAATACAAGTTATTAGAACTATGAAAGGTGGTAAAAGTTGTATAAAGAGGAAAGTGCAGCAGTTCATAAGAAAAATTGCAAGTAAACAACTTTATCTTGTAACAAAAGCAATAAATAAACAAACAAACAATAAATAAAGCAAATAGTAGGAGTCAGAAAAGAATAAAAATCAGAGTGGGAGTAAGAAAATAGAAACAAAAACAATAGAATAGATCAATGAAATTAAGAGGTGATTTTTCAAAAAGACACATAAAATTGGTAAACCCGTAGCTAGACTTATAAAAAGTAAAGCAAAAACTCAAATTAATGTAATCAAAATGAATGTGAAAAAATTGAAGTTACTGGGGCTGGAGAGATAGCATGGAGTAAGGCATTTGCCTTGCATGCAGAAGGATGAGTCCCGGCACCCATATGGTCCCTGAGCCTGCCAGGAGAGATTTCTGAGCATAGAGCCAGGAGTAACCCCTGAGAGCTGCCGAGTGTAACCCCCCCAAAAAAAATTGAAGTTACTATACAATTACAATTTTTTTAAATTTTTATTTTGATAAAATTACAAAACTTTTAACTAAGACCAGCTATACAAATTTGATAGCCTGTATGCATTTTTAGATAAATACAGCCAAATGGAGTTTCTTCCAGGGGATAAGAATTTAACATACGGGCCCAGAGATATAGCATGGAGGTAAGGCGTTTGCCTTTCATGCATGAGGTCATCGGTTCGAATCCCGGCGTCCCATATGGTCCCCCGTGCCTGCCAGGAGCAATTTCTGAGCCTGGAGCCAGGAATAACCCCTGAGCACTGCCGGGTGTGACCCAAAAACCACACACACACACACACACACACACAAACACACACAAAATTTAACATACACAAATTAATCAATGCAATTAAATAAATAAAAGAAAAGACAAAAGTCATATAATGTTAATACATATGAGAAAGCACTAGATAAAAGATAATAAGACAGGGAAAGAAGAAACAAATATCTATATAATAAAGACCCTGACATTGTGGATAGGATGATAGGGTAGGCAGAACCAATGTTCAATGGTGAGAAAGTAAAAGCATTTTCTTTAAAATCAAGATAATCTAAATTCAATAATTTATTTTTTTCATTATTATTTTTTGGGTTTTGGATCATACCCTATAATGCTCAGGGATACTCCTGACTGTTCTCAGGTGCTTCGGAGATCATAGAGAGTGCTAGTAATCAAACTAGTACTATTTGTCTGGACCCTCTTCACTTTATTTTATTCAGAAAAAGAAGTCTTAAATAGTACGATTAAATAAAACAAGTAATAAAAGGATTTCAGTTTAGGAATTGAGAGAAAGTACAGTGGGTGCTTGCCTTGCATCACATGTAGTTCCCTGAGCATGGCCAAAAATAGCCCGTTAGCACAGAACCAGCAATAAGCTCCGAATAACCTGAGTATTGCCCACCAATAACAACAACAAATAATAATAATAATAATAATAATAACAAACAATAATAGGTCTCCAGGTCAGAAAATAAATAAAACTATCATTTTTGCAAGTGATCGAATATATATAAACTAAGTACTATTAAAAAGCTATTAGAAGAACCAAAAGTGCAAAGGGCTAGCACTCAGGTAATAGATAAGACTGAAACTCAATTATGAACAATTTTGTAACCACGGTGTTTAAATGAAAAGAAAAATAAGTAAATAAAAATAGGATTAAAAGCCTAGAAATAAGCTCATATATTTACCAAACTTGAATTTATGACAAAGGATCTAAGATCATCTAAAGGCTAAAAGGGTCTCTTTAATAAACAGGATTATCATGGAGACTTGACTTTAGCCTCAATTAATAGGACATCAACCATCCAACCTGAATCCCAGATCCCAAACTTAGAACAGGCACGGTTTCCTGCACCAGTATCAGGAATTAAACTCCCTCAGGGGGAGGCCTTGTTCTGGCACCAACTTGCTCCAGGATTGGATCACATGACACCCTAATGATGAGGAAATGGCAACAACTGGGTCAAAGGGCAGATTGCCCTACCTTACCACCTAATGGTGAAATAAAATAAGAAGACTCTTCATCTTAGGATCTGTGCAAAAACCAAATCTCTAATTACAGAAAGCTAATACGACAACTGTGACTGAGCAGAACTTCTGGAACCATAAAGAAAGACTTTATTCTATGCTTTGTCCTAGGATCTGTACAAAAACAAAATCTTTTTTTTTTTTTTTTTTTTTTGTGGTTTTTGGGTCACACCCGGCAGTGCTCAGGGGTTATTCCTGGCTCCAGGCTCAGAAATTGCTCCTGGCAGGCACGGGAGGACCATATATGGGACGCCGGGATTCGAACCGATGACCTCCTGCATGAGAGGCAAACGCCTTACCTCCATGCTATCTCTCCGGCCCCTAAAAAAACAAAATCTTTAATTACAGAAGAATGACTTTGACAACTGCAACTGAGCAGAATTTTTCCTTGGACCATAAAGAAAGACCTTGGAGTTGGACAACCAACATGCGTGGAGCCTGTAGTCTGTCTCATGACAACATGCTTCATGGGTGTAGACACCCTGTATATTTTAGGTCAAAGGAATTTCCTTTTCAATTTTTCCAACATTTACTGTGCCCATGTAAACAAACAAAAAACTTGCTGCATCTGCCCCCCCCCTTTTCTCTTCTTTCTTTTTTTTTTAATTTTTATTTTGATCATAGTAGCTTACATATCTTTCACATTAGTATTTTAGGTACATATTAACATTGAATCAGGGGAATACCCACCACCAAATTTGTTCTCCCTTTCTTGTTCCATTACTGCAACCCATATTCCCCACCATCACCCCCCAGGCTGCTAGAGTAGGTGGTCCCCTCTTTGTCTAGCTTACTATCAGTGATCATACATCTGTTTGGTCCTGGTGCCCTCCCTTGTTTCTCCCTCTATTTGAGAGGCTAATCTAGATAAATCAAGTTATGTGGTTTTGTTTGAGGGAAAGAAAGGCAATAGAATGGGGTAAAGTTTAAGCAAAAAAAATTAAAAAAAATTAAAAAATATGATGAAAATGGGCGGAGACCTTCTAGTGGCTATCAGCATCAGTTTGAGAGAGGACATGAAAAAGGTAATTGAAACACCATAACAATACAAAAATAAATGTCAAATTAACTCTTCTTTATATCTTCTAGACAGGGCTCCCAACTTTTTAATAGAACCTTAGAACTTGAATCATTTTGTGCTGCCTCATATTTCTAAGTCTTCCTACAGATTGAGAAAAGAAAAAAAA